>NC_141032.1:38942500-39037500 GCF_052040795.2 Danio rerio
ATACACTATATATAGTAAGACAATCCGTATTCTTTTCTTTCTTAAAAAAACAAACATGTTTGAATCAGAATGTGCAACGACGTTCTGAAATGTTTACAGAAGAAATGCAGTTTGTGTGTCTTCAGTGCAGCTGAAAGGACTTTTACCTGACATTAACACAGATTAGCACAGTAGCTAGCTATATAGGACATTTTCAATTGCTTTTGTATAGGATTTTTTAAAAAGGAGAAATTCCAGGGAACTGCTACAAACACAAAAATACGGTTTCGCAGCTTTTCATTCTCAGGTTTTCTTTTCTGTAGTCATATTTAACTGGAGCGCAAGAGTTAACACACATACACACACTTTATGTAATTCCTAAGACGTGCAGGTATTATGTAATGCATTGATTGAATAATTCACCAGTTTACTAAAGCAACCGCGCATTCATATAACCTGGAAAATATGATTGGTGTGCACTGATTACTAAACATGAGAGCAGTCGTAAGCTATGAAAGAGCGCTCCAGTTTGTTTTTTCTGTGTGTGATTTGAGTTGAATTCAGTTTGAAGGCACAGTTATATGGGATGCTCATGACTTCCATTAACACAGAGCTTCACTGTGAATTCGGAAATCACCTGCTCAGTTTTGTTTATGTACAGCTTTTCGGTCCGATTTTGTAAAAGACAATAAACAAATGTATATTTTTGGATGAAAATACTGTTGGTTTATTTTTTTAGGACATCAAAAAATGGCATTTTCATGTTACAGTAATTAGTAAGTCTGGCATTAAATAATGTCTTCTGTATATATATATATAACAGGGAATAGATAAGATGGGTCTTTGGGTTGATGTATTTTTTTTTTGTCTTCTCAGGCTTCTTGAGATTTCTTTTCTCTCTGTCGGCGTAGTTTGATGAAGGCCTGCGCTTCTTTCTCACCCTTTCTGGCCTCAAGTAACCTCAAGGTATTTTCACCTACAAAAAGCAGAATTGTTACACAGAATATTCAAGAACCTCAAAGGTACAGAAATGCTTTCATTATTAATTAGTTATTTTCTACATTTTAAATTAATAACAGTAGTGGCATAATAATACTTTTTTTTCTGTTGTAACATGTAAAATGTAATTCACTACTGTGATGCAAAGCTTGATTTTTAGCATCACTCCTCAGGAATTTGTACAGTACAGTTGAAGTCAGAATTATTAGCCCCCATTTATGTTTTTCCCCCATTTTCTGTTTAACGATGAGATTTTTTCAACACATTTCTAAACAATAATTTTAATAACTCATTTCTAATAACTGATTTATTCTATCTTTGCCATGATGATAGGCTACATAATATTTTACTAGATATTTTTAAGATGCTAGTATTCAGCTTAAAGTGACATTTAAAGGCCTAACTTGGTTAATTAGGTTAACTGATCAGGTTAGGGTAATTAAACAAGTCACTGTATGACGATGGTTTGGTCTGTTCACAATTGAAAAAACAAATTGCTTAAGGGGGTTATTAATATTGACCTTAAATTTCAATACAGCTTTTATTATAGACAAAATTAAATTTTCTCAAGAAAAAAAAAAATATTATCAGACATGCAGTGAACATCCTTGCTCTGTTAAACATCATTTGGCAAATATTTAAAAAACAAAAACAAATGGGGGCTAATAACTCTAACCTAACATCTGTACATGCATATTTAGTAGAGATGCTCGATATATTGGCAGCCATATCATCATCGGCCGGTAAATGCAATTTTTTATGTTATCTTTATCAGTCCGATATCAAAATTAGGCCAATATCTTTAAGCTGGTAGATTGCTGATTCTACAGAACTGCCTGCCTCGTGCACGCGTGGGTCGAACTTGTTCAGACTTGTCCAGTGCACTATAACGGAGCTTTCCTTTCTATGTGTGGTATTGCTCACCAGACGTTGAGAATTCCGTTAATAACTCAGTAAGTAACCAAACCATGTTCTTTATCATTGTGGTGTGTTTGAGGGTCATTGTGTATTTTGGTTTAAGTCGCCTCAGGAAAAAGATTACATGTGTAAACATAACAGCGATGCAATGACTTCATTTTCATTTTATTTAAAAAAAAAATACTTGTTTGTTAATTAAATCCCATTTTGTTATTTAACCTATTATTTTTGTGCAACAGTCAAGTTGCATGTTTATTTGCTCTGCGAAGAAAAGGAAACAATTTTTGGCATTGATTTATGTGAAATGGTGAATCCAGGTCCATATAACCACTTTGTAATTTTGAAAAAATGCTTTTTTGCTGGGAGTGGGCTATTCAGTTCATAACATCAGATCAAACTTTTATGAAGTTTAAAAATAATCAGTTGTTTACTGTATTAAAAATAAAACATTTAGAAAGATTATTTATATTTATCGGCTATTATATATATCGGTTATCAAAATCGACCAAAAAAATTCATATCAGTGCATCCCTAGTATTTAGTTCACTTTATTATATTATGTGTGTGTGTGTGTGTGTGTGTGTGTGTGTGTGTGTGTGTGTATATATATATATAAAACCATTTAAAAATGTCAACTTTGATCCGTTTATTGTCTACCTATTAAAAATAGTGCCACATGTTCAGATTTGTGCAATTTTTTTAGACAAAAAAAATAACTGGCAGAAATAGTTGGTAGATCAACAAATTGTTCAGTTGCTTCATATAAAACCATTTGATATTTTCACCACTTGTCATTTTTAGAAACAAATTTTTTTTAAATGTCCATAAATTTATCATTTTAACTTGAAACTTGTTAGTAAAACTTTAAAATAATAGTCCATTAGTTTATGTATTTACTAGTATTAAGTATGAATAATCTTGTAAAGCATTTATTAATCCTAGTTCATTATTAACTAATGCATTATTAAAATCCAGAGCTCATTTACATCAGTTAATGCACTGTGAGTAAATGAACTAACAGTATTTCACTTAAATAACATTAACGATAATAAAGTTGAATAAACACCATAATAAATGTATTACTAACTGTTTGTGTTAGTAAATACACCGACGAACTCCTGGACCATTATTTGTTATCTGATGTTATAGATTAAAACAAATATTAACAATTTACATCACAACCTATTCATCATTATTACTGTTTAGAGTATTTTTCGTTAAATCAATTAATTACAGCTATGTTAAACTTTAAAAAATATATATATATAATTCTAAACTTGAAACTAGCAGTGCAAATCTAATGTCATTAGTGATTGTATAACAGTGGTTGTCGTACTGTTGGGTTTGGGATGCATCAGAGGTAAGCGTATCTGTGCTGGTTCTGGATTTTGGAGTCCTCCACCGACTCCTGGCACAGCCTTCAGTGAGAGAAACGCTTCTCCTTCAAAGTCATCGCTCCTCAAGGTGTCATGATCCAAAACGGTGACCAGCAGGCACGCTCCTGGAGACTGACACTGCTGTAACGAGATCAGACTGGAGGACAGAAGACACAAAAAAACAACACTATTTTAGTTGAATTATGTAACATTCAACAGGTTGGATTTGATCTGTCTCTTTGAGGCAGTTTACTGTTTACAGTTTAACCAACAGTGCTTTACAAACAGGTTTCAAAGTACTCTATTTTGAAAATGATAGATATTGTATCTGTGTAAACTACAAAAATACAATCAGTGTGTAGTCTGTGGATCCGCCAAGTACACAAAAAGAAAAATCTTTGCTAATTTGTTGGGTCATTATCACTATAAAGTGCCTTTGATGTCCCACAAGATTGAATCAGTATATATTAACATAATGCAAATTAATAAAATTCTGATGCTTTAATATAATTGGTTAATCCTTTGCACACATGCAGGTAGAATTCAAAGTGTTTGAAATGTCAATTTTTGCCATATTTTTTCACTGAATGTATGTGATTTTGCCATGTCCCACACACCGCTCGGCCAACTTCAGTGAGTTTAAAAAGTAGGTAAATCAGATAAAATTATAAATATTTAAAAATATTCTTATTGTCTCTGTTATTTGACAAAATATGTCACTTTAATAACTTTTATTTTTTCATAATATTATTAATCATTTTGCATGTGTCCTCGAAATTGCTGTCCACTCTGTGATGATAAACCCTCTGAGGTACTCTTTGGCATCTGCATGCCCATTTTGCCTTTCTTCAAAGGAGGCTAAAACATCTGCTGTGCACACAGCAACTATCCACACTTATGTTTTCCTATTTTCCCTCATATTGTGTTTGAAACTGAATGTTGTCAAGCTTAACATGTCCACCCTGTCATAGCGAAGTATAAATGAATATAAAACAATTCAGAAATTAAAAATAGAGCTTTTAAACTGCTTGCAAAGAGTTACATGGTATATTGGTATTGACTATTTATTTAATTTTTTATTGCTAATTAGTTAATGTTTTTATGTTACAACACATACACACATATTACAGCAGATATAATACATAAGTGGATAATACAAACCTTTTAGCAATATCTTTCTCAGTCTATATTAAGGATACCCTTTTAAAGTCCATATAATGGAGCTCATTGATTGTTTGAAATAAAAATACAGCCCGAAGTATTTGTAATGTAATGTAAGAAAGAAAGAAAGAAAGAAAGAAAGAAAGAAAGCAAGCAAACTAGGGCCAAAGACAAAGCTTTGTATCACCTATTAAACTTGAAACTCATGAAAATCAAACTGAGCCAGGCTCCTCCAGAGAAATGTAAAATGTAAAGATTTACATTCATTAGCTATTTTAGTTTATCTGAAGTACAATAATTGTTTTTTTTTCCTATTAATTTGCATATTGGTAAAACCTAATTGATAACAGAAGGTGGCTCATGGTGGCTCAGTGGTTTGCAGTAATTACTGAAAACAGAAGTTGAATTCTTGAAAATTTTTCTTCAGGTAATTCTTTAATATTTTCTGTTGTTTTTTAAATGTGCCTCCATATTTAGTTCAGTAAATAAAGCATTTGTCCACCCTGTCATCTTGTTTTCCACCGTCATGTTACAACTATGAAAATAAACAAAAAATCTTGTGTGATTTTTTAACCAATAAGACCCAGTTATTATTGTTTGACAAAAAAGTTGGACAAAACATGTTAGATCTTGGATTTTATTTGTAAAAGAATGAGCAACGATTGCATATTTTATTGGGAAATAAAGGTTTTGTCCATTATTTCACTTTTATAAATAGACTTTTTTTCATTATCAATAAAGTTGGGATGGTAAAGAGACACATCACCTTTCTGAAAAGTTTACTGTTTGTCTGCTTGCAGTTTATTTATAAAAAGTGCAGTAGCTTGACCAACATTATTTCTTACAGCCTAAGGTCTAATTGATACAACAACTATAGGGTTAAATCAAAAATCTCAAAATTTTTTGGAAAATTCTGACGTCTCAAAGGCACTTTATAGTGATAATGACCCTGTTGCTTACAGGCTGAATTTAAATGAAATCTAGTAATGTTCGACTTAATTTGTTTGTTAAAATTCAGCCCAAATAAATTGTTTGCAGCCGCATACCTTGACAAAAAATAGTAAATCCATTGAATCATTATTTTCAGTGTACATGAAAACTAAAACAATAGTGAATTACATGAGCTGATTTGTCCATATGTTTCTTTACAAAATGTTACAAACCTACTAGCGATACAGCATTTTGCTCGATTGCATAAATCTGTAAGAACGATTTTCCATTTTTTGTCATGTAAACACTTCCAGATTATTAAAATGTTCTTCATTACAAGGTTAATTTAAAGCTTTTATTTGCAAATAAATGTATGCACTAAAAAAATGTGGGATTTTCTTGTCAAAAGTGTATGAATTAAACCTAGGCACCATCAAAACAATGAGAGCAGAGTCCACTAAAACCTGTCAATCACTTTTCAGCTCCACCAATAGCGTGAGGTTAGGGTGTGGCTACAGTAGCAGTGTTTCGTAGTAGTGCGTTCAGCTAATGTTAGCACAGTTTCATGGCTTAAAGATTCACGTTCAAAAGGCAGATTTGAAAGATTTGCCAAAATGCATGGATAAACGCTGGCAGTGCTTTTACAAATTGGATGAATGACTTTAGTTAAGACCAATCTCGCAGAGTTTCTTCTGAACAGGTAAGCTGAATTTCAGCCACGTCAAGCTTCACTGTCAAGGCCTAATAAAAATAGCTAAAAATTGAAAGAATAGCCTTAGATAAAGGGCATTTGCAGAGGTTGTTCAAAAACACTATATTATTTTACTGATCATCATAATTAATTGGCAAACACCAATATAGCTCTTCTTTCAATTCAAACTACAATTTACTGACATGAGTTTGAAGATATTTTGAATAAGATATAACATTAAAAGCAATGGCAGTTTATGCCCCTTTTGTACTGTAATTTACATGACCAACCCAGATACTATATAAATGACACACTACTAAAACGTCAATAAAAGTCACCATTAAACTTTTCAACAACAAAAGTGTCAGAGCAGAGATCAAGATCCCATAATGTAATTCAAAAATGTGAATACACTCTCTTAATAGTGATTTTGGACAGTTAACTCTTTAACTTTCACTCTGAGATGTTTTAAAATCAATTTTTGTGGTTAAATTGTGTTCCTGCCACCGTCTCAACACATTTCGATTTTGTTTAGGTTTTTTTGATAACCTTTATAATAATGTATTTTAAAGAGCTTAGAATGACCAAGAGGGGACACTCAATAGAACATTTGATTGCAACAGCAGTGCCCAGCAGCAGCCCTGGATTCCAGCATTTGGGAGTGAAAGCGATCGCCTGTCAATTCGATCTTATTCCTGTCGCGATGGCAAGCAACTGCTTTTTATTTATTTATTTAAAAAGCACATTAAAGCTGAGATACTACCTGAAAGACGACACTACATCGCTTACTATCACAATCATCAGCACTTTAAAGAGTTTGTTTTACAGACTTAAAATATGCTGTTGTTCTATATGAGTTTTCATCCCAAAATAGCCGCCGCGCCATCTAATGGCTGTTTCCCAAATTGCACTAGAGTGTCGCCTCTTGGTGATTCTATACTCTTTGACGGAGATAAAAAAAAAAAAAAGATCAACCAGTTATGATGTCAACAAAAAGATCAGATAGTTATGATGTCATTTAAAGGGTTAAGAAGACCTGAAATCATGTATATTGCCATAAGTGTAAGTGCTGTTTACATACAATTCAAAGGACTCTTCAAACAGTGGATTGAGATCACAGCTCTTGATTTTAGTAGATCGCTGCTCTACTTCAGGAAACAAATGTCTTGGCTCTAAAGACAGCTGAACAAATGGGTCACTGGAACCTGTAATAAACAAAAACTGTAAAATTGGTCTAATGCGATGATGTGTCTTTTTTAGGAGTTGTCAGTATATCACAGTATAACGCCATATACTATATCTGCATCTTTTAGAGCAGTGTTTCTCAACTGGTGGGTCGCGGTAACATTTTCAGTGGGTTGCGGAGTGTGTGGTCAAAAAAACAACAAAAGTTAAATTTTTTACTTGTTTTGCTTATACCGGACTTTTATTTTGAAATTAGTGCGCAACAACCCTACCGTTTGACATGTGAATATTAATTTAATTAGAGCAACAAATATGTCGAAGCACAAGTACAATGCTGAATATGTAAAGTTTGGATTTACATATACTGATGACAAAAAAGACTTAAAGCCTCAGTGTCGTGTAGTGAGGTGCTCTCAGAGCATGAAACATTTTAAATTGAAACGACATTTAGATACCAGACATGTTTTATTAACAGTTCAGTGTAGTTCATGGTAATTGAACATTTCCTTACCCTAACCACTGTTTACAGTATTTGTCGTTTTTACTTTGTAATATTTCTATAATTTGATCTCTTTTTTTTTTAAATGACAGCAATAAAATATTGTTTATTTGTAAGTGTTGGTAAATTCCTTATGATTTATCTGTCACTCCTTGTGTATGTTATCAAATAAATACAAATTAATTATAATTCCTTAAATTGTATTATAGTTCCTAAAAATTTGGATCGCGACTTGACCATGTAAAAATGTGGGTCCCATGGCCAAACCAGTTGAGAACCCCTGTTTTAGAGTACCCTGTATAATGTGAAATGAACGTGTTTGCTGTCTTACCATTTGAGTCGAGAGGAATCAGATTGACAGCGTTGAGAACCTCCACATGCAGTTTGTTCTCTGAACGTTTGTATGATGTGATGAGAGTGACGGCTCCATATTTCTCTCCATTAAACACTTTCTTCAAGAAAGACGTAAACAAATATCATGTCAGTAACACTTGACTGGGTTTTATAGGGAATCTCTGGCTCTACGATCTCACCTGTTCCCACACTTTCCTCTCAAAAAACTTCTCTATCAGCTGATTAGAGGTTAAAGAGTTTTGGGTCAGGTTTGCCCGCAGCACCTGAGGGATAAAAAGAAAAATCATAGAAACCTACAGTCATTCAAGTTTGGGGTTTAAAATGGTCAACAAGACTACATTTATTCACATTTACATCAAATATACAGTCAACAGTATTTAAACATTATTATTATTATTTAAAATGTGTTTTCTTTCTTTATACATTTTACAAATGAATTTACAGTCTTCAGACTCACTTTATCCTATTGAAGTCATGCGAATATTCTGATTTAGTGCTCTAGATTTCTATATTTCTTATCATTAATGTCAAAAATTGTTGTTCGGTTTAATGTTTTTGTGAAAACCATGAAACTGTTCACCAACAATTTGAAACGGGTTTAATTTTGTAACATTACGAAATCCTAGAAATTTCTTTCAAAACAAAACTACTAAAAACTTCCTCAAAAACACTGACCTTATATTCTTCAGTATGTAGTGTTTCAAGAGGCAGTCCATTCCCTTCAGCATAAAAACACTGTTCCAAACACTGCAGAGAACAAACACAAGTATTTTCCTTTCTTTCTTTCTTTCTTTCTTTCTTTCTTTCTTTCTTTCTTTCTTTCTTTCTTTCTTTCTTTCTTTCTTTCTTTTTTTCTTTCTTTCTTTCTTTCTTTCTTTCCAGATAGTCAATAGGTGTAAAGAATATATATTTTATTAAGTTTATTATTTATTTATTAAAGGTGCAGTATGTAAGTTTGCAATGTAACCTGTACATTACAATGTAACCAGCTCACTTAATGTTTACGTTCGTAATATTTATATTATTTGCTAATTAATAACCTCATGTGGAACTCTGCATCTCATTTTTCGCATTTTGGTCACAGAAGCATGCTTTCAGTCTTTCTGATTGAATGAATGAAATACGCTGTTTGTTTCCAACAAGGCAACCCGAGTGCTGAAATATGAATGGGTAAACTGGCATTGGACAGGTTAAAAAAACCATGAACAAGACAGTGGTTCCGGGACGGAAAACACATTTTCAAAGCAGAATATCTGACTTCAACATTGTTTTTCAGATAAACAAGAATGTTCACTTGGCACGTTTCTTAACATCTGCAAACATATTATGGTATTTTTATGCTTCAGAAGAGTCAAAACCTTACATACAGCACCTTTAATATTAAAAAAGAAAGAAAGTCTTTTTTTCACAGTATTTATATCTGAATAAGAGCATATTTGACCATGGACCACAAAACCGAATAATCAAGCTAAGCTTTCCATTGATACGTTGTTGGTAGAGTATAAGACAATATTTGACAGATACAATTTCTTGAATTTCTTGAATCCGAGGGTTCCAAAAAACCTAAATACTGAGAAAATTACATTTAAAATTCTCCAAATGAAGAGTCCAGCAATTCCTATTCCTAATCAAATTGAGTTATCATATAAACAGTAAGAAATGTGCAAAATATTGTCATGGAACATGGTTTTTGCTTCATATTCTAATGATTTTTGGCAGAAAAAAAAAATTCCAATACACTGTATTTTTGGCTATTCCCACAAACCTGTGCAAAATAACACGCACACAGTCAAGCCCGATTGACTGTGTATATTTAGTCAAGTAGGGCTGAATCATATTGGAAAAATCTGACATTGCGTTATTTTGTATTTCTGTTATATAAATATATAAATTGCGATGGGAATACAATTTCAACAGATGACCTAAACAGCTTTACTTGGGAAGACATCTACATTTTAGATTGATTGGGCTGATTTTTGTAGGGGAGTGAGTCTCGATTAATATATAAGAAATAAATTACAAGTATAGTAAAATAAAGCAAAGATAAAAGTGGGTTAAAGTTTTCTGGAGAGTCTAACAGTATTCAGGAACAGATATTAAATACAACACAACTATCATGTAATTTTGGCACAATATTGACATGTTCACACATACTTAAAGGGATAGTTCACTAGAAAAAGTTAAAAGCACTCACTGTTTACTCACCCCTCACTTGTTTCAAGTGTATTTGAGTTATTAAATGATCTTTTTGTGTTCAACTTAAAAAAGGAACTCATAAACATTTGAAACAAGTGAAGGGTGTAGTTAAAATAGTAAGCAAAGTTTAATCTTTGGGTGAATCCCCGCTTTAAAAACACATGCAGATGATAAACTTTTACTCCATTATGATTAAACTTTGCATTGGTTATAATCAACTATAATCCCAACTCAACATTGTATATCCTGCGATGTGACTATTGTGGATGCACACATCGCGATATCGATGCTGAAACAATATAATGTGCAGCATTATAGTCAAGCACAAAATTGTTCATACCCTGGGATGTGAATAATTTCGGTCTTGACTATATATAATGACATGTCACATATGCACAAACATGCAAAAAGTTGCATACATAAAGATTTTGCAGTTGTGGGGGCTGATTATTAAAACAAAACTTCATTTTAAAGTGGTTGCCATAGTGTTGCTTACAAGTTTTCTGAGTATTTGTAATGCATTAGGCCCCGTTTACACTAGTGCGTTTTAGTTTTAAAACGGCGTTGTAGAATGAAAACGATCCGCGTCCACACTCGCGTTTTACCCAGCGTTTCTGAACAGCTCTCCATCCACACCAAAACGCTGAAAACACACATCACGTGACCACACACACACTCTCGAGCAAGCGCTCCAGCATTTCTACCCAGATGAGAGCTCTGCTTGTCGGACTGCTCATCAAGCATCTCCCGCTGGATATAATCTCACTATATTTGCTAAACGTGATATTTCATTCATGTTGTTGTCTTTATCTAACGACATAGGCCAATTCCCTGACTTTGGTCATTGGAATCTATTAAGTTACTTGTTCACGGGTAACATGTTTTGGTTAAGCGCAAAGATAAGTTAATGATTAATCCAGGTACATTGACCGATCGCTTGCCTTTATTTCCTAAAATGTATAAACGTATTGTATGTTATACTTTTATAATTATCGATTATTAAAACTGATATTCAGCAAAAGAGAGGGGATGTTTCGTATTTTCACTGAAATTGAAAGGAGGCAGTTGTTATCGGCTCCGTTTTGTTATAAATATCCACACAGTGAAGATGACGCTCATATATGCAGCACGACGCCTCAACATTTCTGCTGTCTGTTAAGTTGCTAATATTAAAAAGAAAATAGGCAGTTCCTTAAATCATGTTTACATTTTATTGTTGAGAAAGTGAAACAACGTAGCCAGGGTGATGTGAATGAAATTATAAAGTACACTGTTCCCTTTGAAGATTTACCCGTGTCCTCGGTATAGTCTGTTTTCCATATCAAACTGAGAAGAAGAGACTGCAGCCATGATCAAACTTGCGAAAACTGAACTTACAAGGAGAAAATGCAGGACTGAACTGTGTGTGTTAGGCTACTTAATATTCAGGAAAAGCCCCAATCAGATAGGCGAACGTTTGCAGCCCCGCCTCCGTTTTCAGATGTCTCCGTCTTTCCCCATCCACACTGAGACGGAGCAGCAGCATTTTGGAATGAAAACGGCCTCTCCAGGGTTTTTTTAAAAAGCTCCGTTTTCGGCGCTCGAGAACTCCGGCGTAGTGTGGACGGATGGCGTAACCGTAGCAAAACGTATGCGTTTTCAAACTAAAACGCACTAGTGTAAACGGGGCCTTAGTCTTGCACATGGATGAGGAGTGTAATATTTAGAAGCTGAACTAACCTGCAGTGTGTAGAGTAACCTCTGAAAGTAAACCAGATTACTGTCTTCCTGCTGAGAGATCTGATGCAGGATCTTAACTGAGTTCATCCACAGCGGTGTAAGAAGACTGAAAGAGAGTCCACCATACAGCATCAAGAAATCTAATCACATAAAGACTGCAAAATAACATAACTGTATATAAAAGATTAGATACCTGTTAAAATTCTCCTGAACCAAGTTCTCATTCATATACTGCAGTTCTTTCTCCAGATATTTCATTAAAGGAACCACAGCCTGAACAACAGACATTCAGCGCTTTAGAAAAGTGTTATTTTATGACTAATGAATTAGAAAACAATTCCTTACTTCCTCTGTATCTCTGGAGGGAAACCTCTGACGTGACGCCATGCTGCGAACATGTGACTCAATGTCTGTCTTTAGCTAAAAAGAGATGAGAAACATGGTACAATTTGGTTGTCTTTTGAAGCTTTGAGTTTGAAGTACTGCATGAGAAACAAGTAATGGCTATGACCAATTTTAAATATAAATCCCTTGTTTTTACACTCAATTGAGGTGGTTTTGGACGAATAACAAGAAATGGAAAAGGATTTGCTGAATAACATACCCATTAAAAAACGTTGGGCTATTTATTTCACCCAATGCCTGAGTTAATAATATTTGGTGCTTTGTTGTGGTATTTTAAACCTTTATTGGGTTATTTATTTAATAGCTCAACCAGTTGGGTTAAAAATTTTGAATTTCAACAGTCAACTGATTTAACTGACACAGAACAGTTGTATAAATGTGTGGGCGTAATATTGTTTTTGCATTATAAAGTTTATTCAAACTCTAATATAATAATAATGTAGTTTTTTGAATCAAATTATCTCTTTGTGTCGTGTTTTTTATATCTGTTTCACCAGCACTTTTAATTTCATGATACAAACACACGCTTCATAGCAGATCTATATACAGATAAAACCGCTTTCTCTACCTCAGTCTTCGTTTCCACACTTTTTTTTTTGAGGAAATGATGCACATATTTGAGATATTCAGCAGTCATTCTTGCCTTTAGGACCCAGCAGAGACATCAACCTAATAATAACAATAATAATAATAATAATAATAATAATAATAATTTATTATATAGTGGTTAAGCCACTTTTTGGCAAAATAACTCAACAAATTAGTTATTTTGTAACCCAGATTGTTGTGGTAACTTTAACAACTCAATGGATTGGGGTTAAATAACCCAACAGCAGGTCTGTGCCAAAACAACCCATCATCGGGTTGCCTGTTGGGTTATTATTAACCCAACGTTTTTTTGAGTGTAAATATTTACATTAGATGTCGCCTACGCTATTGTTGTCTATTGGAGGAAATGCATCAATAGAGCCGCCATTTTAGTACAGGGTAGTGCTCCTTTGAAATGAATGAGGGACCAAGGTGAAGTGGAGGACTGGCCATCCAGAGCCAGAGATATATACATATATCTATGATCAGGAGTTTTCCCGGTGGTCAGTACGCAAATATTTTTTTAAATTACAAAAATGATAATTTTACATCACTTTTCTATATCGATAGATAAGTGACCGCACGGGAATTTCTAACGAAGAGCGAGTGTTTGTGTGCATGGAAATTTATCATCCCCCTTCCCTGTTAAATTTGATCTACTCCATGTCCTGAAAGACACCTCCTCTCCTGCTTTCACTTCTCATTCTGATGGAGGGAGCGATTAGTTTGTGAATAAATCTCTGTTATGAACAACTCTTTCACTTAGCTGACAATAATACAAGTTTCTAGCAGTGCAGCATCTTGTTGTCATATTTCATTTACATTGTTTGCTTATTTTATTCAACAAAACTAGCTTAAGCCTAGAATTTAGTGTGAGCTGGTGCTCCTTTGCCTTATTTATGGTCAGGGCAGTAAGAGACTGTGTTATCATCAATATGTTAGCACAAATGTTCTTAACATACAAAAACGTAAAATACAAAACCTTACCAATGAAATGTTCTGCTTTGTGCTTTGTTTTCTTTGTTCGCTCGTTACTACACACGTACACAGCGCTAAAGTCCAGCATCTTCACACTGGCTTTAGTCTTGACTAGTGTGGTTAAATGACATTTGTGCTGGAAGCACTCTACAAACGTGGCGGCGCTATTGACAAATGCTCAGGGTCCGTATGCGATATCTAGCATATATCTCAATGGGTGAACAAACTCTGATGTAGCAAACATTACATCCATTTGACATGATGCTTGTCTTGTTTAGTTTTGGTTACTAGGTTCCCAATACTACAGTCAGCCGCTCTAAAAACTTGATAGAAATGCACCTATTTTGCATTTGGAATTTTTTTTTTCCTTTTTTATTATTTGCTTCATGTTAGGAAGGAAACTAGGCTTGCACAATATATTGCAAAATCAAAAACTTCTGTCAAATAAATAAAAGGTGGCTCAGTGGTAAGCACTGTCACCTCACAGCAAGAAGGTCGCTGGTTCAAGTCCCAGCTGGGTCACTTGGCATTTCTGTGTGGAGTTTGCATGTTCTCCCCGTGTTGGCGTGGGTTCCTCCAGGTGCTCCAGTTTCCCCCAGTCCAAACACATGCTCTATAGGTGTATTGAATAAACTAAATTGACCGTAGTGTGTGTATGCAAATGGGAGAGTGTATGGGTGTTTCCCAGTACTGGGTTGTAGCTTGAAGGGCATCCGCTGTAAAACATATGCTGGATAAGTTGGCAGTTCAGTCCACTGTGGCAACCCCTGATGAATAAAGGGAGTACGCCGAAGGAAATGAATGAATGTTCTGAACAGACTGATTATTATATCACACTTTGAATACAGTGTAAGGAAGGTTTAAAAAACTACTCTTGATAGTGAGATGCCACAAATGCTCTCAGTCATGAGATGATACTTTTATGATACGATATTATAGCATTAATACCTTCTTTCCGAGTCTGTCGACTGCCGAGCGGATCTCTCGGTTCAGAAGAGACTGCGTGTGCTGCAACTGTGATGGAAGTGTGTTCTGGAATTGAGTTTCTCCAATCACGAGTCTCGTTCTCTCTCTAAGCCCCGCCCAGTTGAGCTGCTTTGGCAGACGAGTCAGAACAGTGTGCAGATGCTCCAGATCGTTCACCACCACGCATAGCTACAGAAACCATGAAGAGGAACAGTTATAACCACATGTGGATCTTCACAGAGATCAAGCTAAAACACCACACACCACAAGAGAAACTCTGTCTGAAAAATTAGATGTTAATACATATATTAACAATATAAAGTATACTATAAAATCCGAGAATGCTTCAGTGGAAAATAAGTGGTTTAGATGCACATTGTGGTAGATTAAAACAATCTGAACATTAAAAAAAGATTTATATTTACTTTTTTTATTTTAATAAAAAAATATATACTGATAATTAGTTTAAAATCATTTAATTTAGGAATTCCTAGAGAAATTCACAAATAATTGTAAAGAATTTCTTTTACCAAAACAAAATTATTATAATTTTTTTATTCATTTTATTTTCAGTTTTTCTAAAATGAGATCTAGAACCAATGATTTATATATATATATGTGTGTGTGTGTGTGTGTGTGTGTGTGTGTGTGTGTGTGTGTGTGTGTTTGTGTGTGTGTGTGTGTGTATGTGTGTATTCTCTATTAGGTAGAGAAGTGCATTTAACGGATTTCATTTATTTTAATATGCAGGTGGGGAGGTGACCTGGGGAAGTAAATCAATAATTTTGTCTGAAAGTAATTAAAATAATGGTCAAATGATTTGTAAAGACAATCAAACAAACAAGCAAATAAATACAATTATGTGATATTTTAATAATATTAATAACAAATAGTAGTAGTACTATTGTTATTATTATTTAATATGATATATAATCGTATTTATTTATTTATTTATTTATTCATAAATAAAACAAAAACGAGCAAAACAAATAAGATATTGTTATATATTTATTATTAATAATGATAATAATTATTATCATCACCATCATTAATATTTCATATATAATATAACAATTTTTTTATTTATTTAAATATTTGTCAAATGATTTGGACATTTTAATCAAACAAAAAAACAAACAAACAAATTATATGAAATAATAATAATAATAATTATTATTCACTCATTAATTTTCCTTCGGCTTAGTCCCTCATTTATCAGGGTTGCCACAGCGTAATGAACTGCCAACTATTCCAGCATATGTTTTAAGCAGCGGATGTACTTCCAGCTGCAACCCAGTATTAGGAAACAACCATACACTCTCACATTCACACACACACTAAGGCCATTTTGTTTTGTTTTTTTACCCAATTTAACTATAGCGCATGTTTTTGTCCTGGGGGGGGAAACTAAGCAAACATAAGGAGAACATCAAACTCCACAAAGAAATGCCAACTGGCCCAGCCGAGACTCGAGCCAGTGACCTTCTTGCTCTGAGGCGACCACCACTTAGAGCCCATACATTCAATTTCTTTTCGGCTTAGTCCCTTTATTAATCTGGGGGCGCCACAGCGGAATGAACCGCCAACTTATCCAGCACATGTTTTACGCAGCGATTGCCCTACCAGCAGCAACCCATCACTGGGAAACACCCATACACTGTCATTCACACACATACACTATGGCCAATTTAGCTTACCCAATTCACCTATACCACATGTCTTTGGACTGTGGGGGAAACCCACTCGAACACGGGGAGAACATGCAAACTCCACACAGAAATGCCAACTGACCCAGTAAAGGCTCAAACCAGCGAATTTCTTGCTGTGAGGTGATCGTGCTACCCATTGTGCCACGTGACGCCCTGTTATTATTATTATAATTTATAATAATAATAAAAATATGTTTTATTAAGACAGAAGTGACTATATGACAATATGAAAACCATGAATTGTCCATACGCAGAAAAATAGAATAGGAATAAATATTTAATATGTCATTTCCCCCTCCTCATCATCAGCTTACCATTTTGATGGCGCTTTCTTGATCTGAGTCCTCAGAGAGCTCCTTCACTCGAGCTTTCAGCATCTGACAGTATGTTGATGCAATTTTACACACATCCTGTAACACACATTTAAAGAGTGTTGTGGTCACAATGAATAGACGGCACAATCTACTGTACACTTACAATTTCTACTATTGTATTTCTTAACAGCACTGTGTCAAGTCATTTTGATCGTAATGCATGTGTTCACCTCTGTGAGTTTAACCATGAGCATGAAGGCCTCCTCCGGGTCAGGCCAGCTCAACTGATCCCAGAGCTGAGCAATGGGGTGCAAACACGCAGCAATGTCCACTGCAGAAGAGCTGTGCTTGATGGGAACGGTTCCGCTCTGCAGCGGCTGCAACTATAAGAGCAACATGAAATTTAGCAAGACACTTTACTGGCATCATGAGAGATTCACCAACCAAAACAATCTTCAAATCATTTTTTTGAGAGGCTGTTGCACTAAGAAAGACATTTTTTGTGAATCAAAATCAAAATCAAAAGTGTTTATAAAGTTTCTGAAAAAATAACGACCACTGCATAATTTATACACTGCAAAAAAGCTTTACTTAATTAATACTTAATTAATACTTTACTTAATTTTGTCTTGTTTCTAATCAAATTTTCAAAAAAAAATCTTGAATCAATAAGTATTTATAAGTATCTACACAATAAAACTTTTGTCTTGTTTTAAGAAATAGTGTGAGGTTTTTCCTTAAAACATGCTAAATGATCTGCCAATGAACCCTTTTCACAAGACTGTTATGACAAAAAAATTTTGATATTTAGATTTTACAATAAAAACGTATGAACACTTATATGCATTTAAGTATGTGTTATATCATCTTTTGGTCAAATAAAAAAAAATAATTTGCAAAGTGTTTCTAATGCTGCGTCTAGGGGGCTGAGAGTAAATTTGATGTTATTCTCTCCTCTGGCTGCCGTCATCAGTCTCACATTATTTTACTATTTTTTTCCCTTTTTTTCTGAAAGTCGTGTGGCGTTTTTTTATTTATTTATTTTTTTTATTTTAGCAAATAGGATTGTAAAAAATGATTTGTTGTACTCTCAAATTCACTGTGCTCTAAGTTTACTCGACAATGACGACTTCTGCTGCTGAGAATTCTAGAAACCCGTGAAAGGGGTCTATGGGGGAAGCAAAATAATCTTGTCAAAAGAAAAAACAAGATATTTTTGCATACTGGCAGATTATTTTAGCTTTAAAAACTCTGACTTTGGCATATTGTTTCTTAAAACAAGACAATATTTTTTGCTTTGCTGGAAAACACTTTTTGATTCAAGATTTTTTTAGATATTTGGACTAAAAACAAGACAAAACAATCTAAGTAAGAAAAGCATTTTTGCAGTGTAGAAGGCACTAAAAGTAATTTAGCAAAACAATAGTTTATATACCAAAAGATAAGGCATATTTAGAGCATCCCCAAAATACTAAATGTTTGCTTTGTTACTAGGTTTTGCCGATTTGTCAGCAAAAAAGTTTCAGTCATTTAAAATGTAATAGAACTAAGGGTGACCATTATTTTAATAAGTTGACATATTACAATTATTAAGCATTTACTTATTAAAATAAATAAGCAAATATTTTGGTGAATCATATTTTGATTTAATTTTATTTCTACGTATAGGTCGTTTATGAACATTTTATTTGATGAAAAACACCAAAGCAGGACCTCTCAAATTTCCTATCTCACGCAAACTTCAAAGACAAATAATTTTTAAAACACTTTTCCTTTTAACAAACAAAAAATAAATAGTGTTGACAGTGTTTTAAATTGTTTTACCTGGTCCACGTGCACAGCCTTTTTCACCCTCTCCATTGTGGTGCTAAAAGCTTTGTTTAACCAGTATGGAAGAGCATCTCTGAAGTCCTCGTGAAAACTTGTGAGTTGCAGTAGCTTTGCCCTATAAAGGAAATACGTGTATCAAAGGACAGTTTAAAACTATTTTCAATAATCCTTCAGGTTTTTGAAGTTCCCTTAAAGCCTTAAATTAGTTTTGTAAGTCTTCTACAATAGGTTTACAGTCATGCAAGCTGAAAAAAAAAATTATTTTCTTAATATAAACTGCAATATCAGCTCCTTTCCAACACTGTGTCCAAACTACATGCCACACGACAAAATTCCAGAGACAAGCAATTTGGCTGTCTGCACCAAACACAACATGAATGGAAGATTTAAATATCAGTCACTGCACTTCTATTGAAATGGCAAGGTTTATAAACTGATTATTGCATATTTAATACATAAGCTGAGTGACTGATGTGTCACAGTTCAGTTTTCATTTTTTAAAATGTTTGCTAGAATCTGAGCTGAACTCTCTGCTGTTGGTTTCAGGTGCAATAAATGTCATGTAAAATGGTGTTCAAACTCAATTTCTGCGATGTTGCAGAAATTAAAACTGTTTCTAAAATAGAAATATCTGCTATTGAAGATAGTTAGTACGAAAACTCATTTTAACATGATGCATAAATAGGACACAATGTTAGTTAGACGACCCAGTTTGTTGCGATTGGTCAATGGCTTACAAAACCAAATGCCTTTATAATCACATTTGAATGTTTGCTCTTCCTCAGAGCCTCTGATATGTACGATACAGTAACATTGGTGCACGTTTAATCATATAACTTCAAACCAAAGTCTTTATCCTTTATAAAAACATTCAGCCTGGATTTTCTTTTGAAGTGCAGAAAACAGAGTCTTGTCTCCTGTTGTCAACTAGGCATGGGCCAGTATAAGATTCTGATGGTATGATAACCTTAGAAATAAATATTACGGTTTCACTGTGTCACGTTTTTTCGATTATTGCTCCAAAATTAATTATTTCAAAATGTCTGGGTAAAAAACATAAACTTTTTCCCCTTTATACACTTTGGGCTCTATTTTGACGATTGAGCTGCAAAGTCCAAAGCGCAGGGCGCAAAAGCATTAAGGGCGTGTCAGAATCCACTTTTGCTAATTTAACGACAGAAAAATCCGCTTTACGCTGGGGCGCATGGTCTAACAGGGTTGAGCTTTTTCTCTTAATGAGTAATAGGTGTGTTTTGAAAATAAACCAATCAGAATCTCATCTCCCATTCCCTTTAAGAGTCAGTTGCGTCGCGCCGTGGCGCATTTGCTATCTACATGGCGGACTTTGTAAGTGGAAAAACTGAACATGTCACTAGTGAGAAAACAGTTAAACAGAGCAACTACAGTGCAAAAATGAGAGATGAGCCTCCTTACTCTTTACTTTCACTTTTACACTCTTCCATGGATAAGGAAACGTGTTTAGCCTACATAATTAATTTTGTTTGTAAAGCACAAAGATTTGTTTCAAAACTATTTCTAAATTCTGTTCTAATTTCCAGCAAAGGAATAAATGAACAATAATAACGAAGTGTGGACATACAACTGAGTTATTTCCAAATACACATGCTGTGCCTATATGATCCAAAACGTGACAGGTGGACAAATCTAAGCTTGTTTTTAATAAAACAAATATAAATATCAATATAATAAATAATGCTACTACTAATAATAACATTATACAAAAGCACATTGTCATGAACAAACAAAAAAAGATGAAGAAGGCATGAAAGCAGAGGTTTTTATATTTATGTAGAAAGTAATCATTTTTGTAATATTTTAATCATTTAATTCTTTATAGTTGTAAAGATATTTGTGTATTGCTGTAGGCGAGGCACACAGTTAATGCGCTCTGCGCTGGACTTTAGACCTGCTCTAAGCTGGTCTATTGTGAAGTCTATTTTAGTTCCTCAAAATAGCAACGCGCCAGCAATGCACCTTAACACACCTCCTTTTTTAGATCAGAACGCCTATGTGCGCACATATGAGCGCAAATGCATTTGCTATTTAAACAGTGTGGTGCAAAATGTCAAAACACTTGCGTCGAGCTGAAACTACCAAATAACTGTGTCGTCCCTTGCGCCGCATTTCACCTAGTGTATGATAGGGCAGATTTTTTTTTTACAATTTAAAACGGCATCTTTGGACATCTTTTCTGCTGGAGATACAACTGTCCTAAAACAAACAAAAAAAAAAATGTAAATAAAAAAAAATTAGTTATACTTGAGGAATGGTATAGCAAAACCATTTTAAAAACCTTGACTTTTCCAAACCGTGGTATACCTTGAAAACAGTTATCGCCTATTGACAACATAAACAAAACTTTTCCAGACCTCACAATACATTCAACCAGGGCTTGATATTACCTTTTTTGATCACCAGCCACTGTGGCTAGAAGTTTTTCAACATTAATGTGGTTGTCTAACCCGCAACAGCTGAAACCTACCCGCATTTGGCGGGTTGGTGGCTGTTAATGTCAAACCCTGCATTCAACTTTTTACTGTTAAATACTGGTAAATTGCAGTGTTTGAGGGCCAAAGTAGACATTTTGGCAGAAGTCAGCATTCCGCAAATTTGTGACAAACCAACAAAAGTTGGCATAAACAGAATTTCTGAATACTCATTGCAGAAATTGTTCTTTCTTTGTGAATCTATAAGTCCATTCATAAAGCACTTCAAAGACTTTGCAGCATTTTTACATTCACAAGCATCTATAATACACACTACATGAAATGTTATATGTGACTAAACATACTAAGCGGCAAAATGCATTTAGATTGAATATTAACACTGACCTCTTTTGTAAGAAGGCTTTGTCTTTGTGGATCGTTTGCAAGGAGAGATACACTGGAAACAAGCTGTTTGCCAGCGGCTGATCCATTTGATTCTCAAGCTGAGAGAGAGTAGCTCGAAGCTCCTCTGCTAGCTGTATGTACATAAACAATACAGTTAATCAACCAATAACAATAATAATAGATCTGCTAATGCTAAGCAGTATTTCGGGATTACTTGTTAATTCTCACCAAAGTGTCCAGTTTTTGATAAACCACAGTGAAAACATCCAACTGAACGGCACTGAAAACGGTGTGAGAAAAAGAAGAGATTCACGAGTCACGACTTGTCCGTGAGTAGATGAAAAATTAAATGAATGAATCAATGAATGAATAAACTACATTAAAATATACAATTCATTATTCTTACCTAACAAACACCTTATTCCAGACGTCTTTACTGAGTCGAACGTCTTCTTGCACTTCTCCAATTAACCGAGAGAGGGCGCTGACTGTCTCTAACAGATCCTGTAAAAGCACACCTACTGATTCAATCTAAACATATTGAAATACCAATATCGCTCTCTCTATTCAATTCAGTTCAATAATTGCTTTATTGGCATGACACGTTACAGATGTATTGCCAAAACATTTATAAAGCTTGTGCTAAAAAGAATATGCATACATATTTAAAAACAACAACAACAACAACAGAAAAACATAGCAGACACAGTAAATAGTATTATATCTTATATATATTATATATTATATACTATCTGTAGTATTATAATGTATAGTATAAAATAATAATAATAATAATAATACAAATAAAAAATAAATAAAATAATAAATCTGAATAAACAGTACATTTTAACAATCAACACGTATAGATAAAACAGAAATAATAAATAATAATAATCAGTATATTTACAATGATTCCTTTATAATGTCTCTCTCTCTCTCTCCCTCTCTCTCTCTCTCTCTCTCTCTCTCTCTCTCTCTCTCTCTCTTCCTCTCTCTAATAATAATCTGCAAAGTTTCTTACCTTTGTCATAGGCTGATGTAAACCTTTTTTAATATTAAACCATTCTTCTGTGCCATTCTAGAAAGCAAGAAACAAGCTTTCGGTGACTTGTTAAAAGTTAGAACATTTTAAATAAATCATTGTTATTTAAAAATACAGCAATTACATAACTATCAAATGTGCAGTGTTTGCTTTAAACGCCAAACATGTCTTGAATAAGTACATGGGTTGCAAGTAAAATTACTACTTTATTTTTTCTAATAATATCTGTGGATTAAACAAATTGATAAGCTCTTTCATTTGGAAGAACTCTGCACCCAGAGTATTTTTTAAATACTATCATTAAAAGAGAAAGGAGGGTTAGGTTAGGACTTACAGTTCAATACAGAAAAATTACTCCCAGTGACAAGAACTCTGGAAATCTTTCTTTATAAAGTGGGGAGAATATGGTATACATCAGTTTCGGGATCTGTTTATCAATTGTACCCTTAAGTACTTCTCTGACCTAAGGCAAGAGTTCAAGATACTAAGACAGGACTTTTATAAATAGCTGCAAATTACAATTTAATATTTAGTCACGAAAAGAGAGGCCAACTAGAGCTCTCCAATATAGAGGAGATTTTGTGGAATTCTGGGTCTTTAAAATGAAAGATCTCTGAGATATATTCTGCACTATTAGACTATTACAGCTCTTCACTGGGATCACTTAAAAATGCATGGCAAAGACATTTGGAATATGATTTTAATGTTGATCAGTGGGAGACTACCAGAATACTCTCACTCCCCTTTTCCAATAACAACATAGTTGAACAATATTATACATTTTTGCATAGTATGTACCTGACCCCACTTCGTTGGAGAAAAATGTACCTCAATGTATCATCCAGGCATCACAGATGTAAAACCTATTCAGGATCAATCATCCATGTTTTTTGAGAATTCATTCATTTTCTTGTCAGCTTAGTCCCTTTATTAATCCGGGGTCGCCACAGCGGAATGAACCACCAACTTATCCAGCAAGTTTTTACGCAGCGGATGCCCTTCCAGCCGCAACCCATCTCTGGGAAACATGCACACAGACATTCTCACAATCACTCATACACTACGGACAATTTAGCCTACCCTACGGACAATTTAGCCTACCCAATTCACCTGTACCGCATGTCTTTGGACTGTGGGGGAAACCGAAGTACCCAGAGGAAACCCACGCGTAGGCAGAGAGAACATGCAAACTCCACACAGAAACGCCAACTGAGCCGAGGTTCGAACCAGCGACCCAGTGACCTTCTTGCTGTGAGGCGACAGCACTACCTACTGCGCCACTGCCTCGCCCATTTTTTGAGAATGAAAAATGCAATTTTTTTTCTGAAAAGCACTTTACAGCCAAACCTTTGCTAATTACATTGGACAAAACACCAACACTATACCTCTTTAGTACAGAAGTAAACAAGACACTTGATCCTACTTCTATAAAGAATAATCTTTGTGGAAATGAAATCACAATATGTGTGCAATAATGCTCTACCGTCATTCAGCATAACAGATACTGTATATTTATGTTAAAAAAATTATAGTTTTAAATATGCCTGCCAAGATCTTAAGGCAACTTTTGTAACAATGAATGATATTTTTGTGGGTGTCTTTAGTAAATTATAGTAAAACAAAAATGTTTGCTCTACTAATTGTTTGATTACACAGAACAACTTCTATTGTACAGGAGGAAAAACAGTTTAAGCAGTATCACACTTTTCCGAAAGCCCTTTTCATCTTTTCCCCAGGATACATAATTTCGAAAATATCAACTCTCACTGTTTTGCAAATACAACAATATTGCAACATGTAAAATTAATATATGAATTTCATATTTTGTTACTTACAACAACAGCATCTGTGACCTCAACATGTAAGTCAAACTGAGCAGGATTGAGCTTCTGAAATGCCCGGGTCTTACAGATCTGGACAAGAACCCTATATAATCACAATACATAAATATACTTTATAAGAGTTTTGCATTAAATCACTTTACAGAATATATATAAAAAAACTATTTGTTCTAGATGTTCGTGAGGCTTACCTGAGCAGTGTATGTAGCCGTGGTGTTGTTTTGGTGGTTGGGGGATAAATATCCCTGTATTTAGACACCAAGCAGAGGCCATATTGCAGAAACCCATGCAGAGAGTCACCCAGCTCCTGTTTCTGTTGGATATATGTATGGGTTTTACTATATATATTGTAATGAGCAAGCAGATATTACTACCAAAGAAGAATTATCAATTTGAAAAAAAGAAAGAAATACATAAAATAGCCTTTGTGGCCCTATCATACATCCGGCGCAGTGTGGCGCAAGGTGCAGCGCAATACTTGTTTGGTAGTTTCAGCTTGGCGCAAGAGTCGTTTTGAGGCGTTGCGCTACGCTGTTTAAATAGCAAATGCATTAGCGCTCATATGTGCGTCCATGGGCGTTCTGGTCTAAAAAAGGAAGGCGTTCTGAGGCGCACGGCTGGCGCGTCGCTATTTTGAGAAACTAAACTAGATTTTTCATTAGACCAAAACAAACCTGGTCTAAACTCCGGTGCAGAGTTGCGCCTCGTTTACACACTGCTTAATACGCACAAGAGAGCAATAGGCAAATATCTTTACATATGAAAAAATTTAAATATTAAGGATATATATATATAGGATATAATAAGAATAGATATTGGATATAAATATAAAGGATTAAAATATTACAAAACATATTATTTTCTAGCCTACATAAATATGAAAAATCACTGCTTTTATACCTTCTTCATCTCGGGAGGCTTTTTCAGTTCATACATAACAATGTGCTTTTGTATAATGTTATTATTATTAGCAGTATTACTTATTATATCCATATTTATATTTGTTTAATTAAAAAAAAAGCTTAGATTTGTCCACCTACAGGTTTTAGACCTTATGGGGCACAGCATGTGTTTTAGGATATAACTCAGGTTTTTGAACACACTTCGTTATTATTGTTCATTTATTCGTTTGCTGGAAATTAGAACTGAATTTGGAAATAGTTTTGAAACGAATATTTGCGCTTAACAAACGCAATTAATTATTTATAGACTAATTGATGTCTGTGCGTAAAGGTTTCCCTATCCAAGAGCGAAAGTGAAAGTGATCCATTATCTCTCATTCTCACGCAGTAGATGCTCTGTTTAACAGTTTTCTGTTAAAAAAAACTGTTAACTGTTAACTGTTTGCTTGTGAAATGCTCAGTTTTTCCACTTAGACTTACTTTACGTCCTGTAAATAGCGAATGCGCTCTTGGCGCGACGCAGCTGGGTCTTAAAGGGAATGGGAGATGAGACTCTAATTGGTTTATTCTCAAAACACACCTATAACTCACTAAGAAAATAAACGCAACCCTTTTAGACCATGCGCTTTGGCGCAAAGCGGATTTTCCCGTTCGTAAATTAGCAAAAATGCGTTCTGACACGCCCTGAAAGCGTTTGCGCCCTGCGTTTTGCGCTCTGCGCATGGACCGTCAAAATAGAGCCCTTATTATTAATAATCATTGTTGTACTGCTAAATTTTAGGTGGGATCTGTCATTATAATAATTTTATGTATTATTTAATGAATAAAAGTTTAAAAAAGAGCAATATGCAAAATACATTTTATGTTTTTTTTTACATTATAAATATCTTGAAAGTCACGGTTAGCAATGAACTAAATAAACAACCCTTTTAGTTGCAGATGAAATATACAGGCTTTAAATATAGGATGAATTCTCAACTTCACTGGATCATGACAGTGCGGTTTGATAGCCTGCTATCAGCTCACAACACTGAAGATTTATGTGATAAATTGCTTAAACCTCACGTGACACTGTTGCAAGAGATCCCAGCTCATGATTCAAGAAAGAACATTCTAATTCTGCACTTCTAAGCCCACCTTCAACTTTCACATCATAAAAAGCTTGAGAAGAATCACAGACCTGCTGGTGTGGGAGTTCCTGCTGGTCCCAGTGATACTCAATACTGGTTAGCTGCTGGAAAAGCACAGTTGAGTCCACCTCCAGGCTTTGGTAGAGTTTGCTGTATGCCACCCACTTCCTGTACAAGCCCACAGAGAAACCCACGCATTATGCAAAATAGATTTAAATCAGTCCCGGATATGAACACAGATGATACAATGTTTTAAATTCATATAATGTCTGGTTCATTATTTTAATGATTCACTTTAGACATTCTGTTCTATAATGCCATTAAAGCCCTTTTCTGACACACAAAAACAACAATTAAAGAGATAGTTCACCGCACAATTACAATTCTGTCATCATTTACTTTCCATTTACTTGTTCAAAATCTATTTGAATTTTTTTTTTCTACTGTACTAAACAAGATATTTTGAAGAATGTTGCTAGCTTGAATGCATTTACTTTCATACAGGGTTTCTGCAGCTTTCATCAAAGCCCCTTTCACACATACAGACCTTTCCGGAAAATTACCGGCAATTTTCCGGAAAGGTCTGTATGTGTGAACAGGTCCTTTTTGAAAATACCGGTAAATTCGTTCTGGCTATTTTCCGTAAAGAGAAGTTGTAACATTACCGGTAATTTGCCGGAATGCTGCGCTGTGTGAATGCAGAAGGAAGATTGCCAGAAAGAGCGCGTGCACGTCTAGAACGTGCTGACGTGGACGTCTACTTTAGCCAATCAGAACAGTCAGACACGTTTACGTCCGCGCGGTTTATGAGAATAAAAGCCTTTGAATATTATCCAGACGCATTTAGCTGCTAAAAGTTAGTCAGATAACGTTTATATGTTCTTCTTAATGCCAACTGTGTAAATAATCATCAATAAGATGCTTATGATAAGCTGCTGTTTGTTTACCTTCAAGCTTTGCGTGTGCCTGTGAAACAGCCTGTGAGCGCCAGCGCACGCACATATTATGAACATCTCGACATGCGAAAGTGATCCTGCATATGTTTATCGAAGTTATTCACAATACTGATCATCCACAGAGTTTGTGATGTAGTCAGATGTTTACAAATACAAACGCAGCCGTTTAAGGCTCATTTGTGGTAAATGATGTCAGAATTTACCGGTATTTGTGTGAACGGTCTTTTCTGGAAAAATTCCGTAACGTCCTCGCCTGTGTGAACAGCGCTTTTTTTGAATATACCAGTAAAGTCGTTCCAGAAATTTTCTGGATATTTACCAGTATCTGTGAAAGGGGCTCAAGTCAAATTTAGGACTTTTAATAACCTTTTAAGACAATTATAAATCAAATTTAAGACTTATACATGGCTAAACACTAAGGATTTTTAATAATGGAATGTTTTTTTTTTTTTGCTTGCCACAAAAATCAAATGTATTTATTTCTTAGCTACATATTTAAATGTGACACAACAAAATGATTTTTTATCATATGTTTTATTTTTATGACAAGTTTAACATTGTTAAAAGTATATTTGTTAAAGAGAAAATTAGATGATTAATCAAAAAATATACAGTGTTTGTTGGCTTTTGGTCCAAATGGATTAAGTATACCTCCTCTTCAACCTAATGTGTTTCTGTTATAAAACCTTAAGTTTCATGTCTATTTATAAACATTATGTCCACTCCACCTTGCTCCTGTAAAGAGTTTTTGTGTAAATGGAAGATCACATAAAGGGACATGTTGCTCTGTCATTATCATGAGTAATTGTGTAAATGTTTTGAGTTTAGGAATTTTAATTTAGAGAATTTTTTGTTTCTCTTTGCAATATATATATATTTTTTATTAATTAAAAAAGTTTTATTGAGATGTATTGTTGGTGATTGAATGGATCCAATGAATCAAGGACCTGTTTAAAATGATTTAAGACCTACAACACAAAATGTCAGTGAATTTCTGACTTATTAAGGCCAAAAATGTTGTTTTGATAATTTAAGACATTTTAAGACTTTAATACCAAAACACCCTATTCAAAAGTAATGTTTTTCCTACTATGGAAGTCAATGGATGCTAGCAACTAACAATTTTTAAAATATCTTCTGTTGTGTTCAACAGAAGAAAGAATCTAATAAAGGTTTAAAACTATATGAGGGAGAGAATAATATGAGGCAATTTTTTACTTTTGGGTAAACTATCCCTTTAATGGTGACTTTCTTACAGTTTTGACTTTTTTCACTGTAATTATAAGCATTTACAGTTAAAGTCAGAATTATTAGCCCCCCTGAATTATTAGACCGCTTGTTTATTTTTTCCCCTAATTTCTGTTTAACAGAGAGATTTTTTTCAACACATTTCTAAACATAGCTGTAATAACTAATTTCTAATAACTGATTTATTTTATCTCTACCATGATGACTGTAAATAATATTTGACTAGATATTTTTCAAGACACTTCTATACAGATTAAAGTGACATTTAAAGGCTTAACTAGATTAGGTCTATTATTTAGTTTAGAGTAATTAGGCAAGTTATTGTATAACAATGTTTTGTTCTGTAAACTATCGAGAAATAGTTTAAAGGGGCTAATAATTTTGTCCCTAAAATGGTGTTTAAAAATTTTTAAACTGCTTTTATTCTAGTGGTAATAAACAAATAAGACTTTTTTCGAAAGAAAAAATATTATCAGACATACTGTGAAAATTTCTTTGCTCTGTTACACATCATTTGGGAAATATTTAAAAAAGAAGAAAAAAAATTGAAGGGGGCTAATAATTCTGACTTCAACTGTATCTCTCAGTTCTGACTTTTTTCCACTGTAATTATAAGCATATATCTCTCAGTTCTGACTTTTTTCACTATGACTTTTTTCACTGTAATTATAAGCATACAAAATTCTGACTTTTTTACAGCAAGATAAGAATTCGCATTTGCTATTTACTAAGACAGAATTTTTAAATATATACTTGTCTAATTTAAAGAACTTTTGGTCAGAAAATAGTCAGAATTAGCCAAAAAAATAAATAAATAAATCTGCAAACAATTGTATCATATAAAGTTTAATTGTTAAATATATACTCGTCTATTTAGAAAACATTTGGTCAGAAAATAGTCAGAATTCTAACATCTGCAAAGAATTGTAACATATAATGTTGCATTTCTGAGTCATAAAGTCTAACTCTGTGGGTAACAGACTATTTTCTTAAGTTTGGGTTTCACAGTTCTACTTTGTAACTCACAATAACAAGTTTATATCTCACAACTCTGAAAAAAATAAATAAATAAAAAACAGAACACTTTATAATGACTTTATAATACATCGGAAGCTGTGTGTTATGAAGTCAGGGTTGCAATTTGCAAGATATAAATTCACAATTCTGAAAATAAGCATGTTTATATGTCACAAATTTGACATTTTAGTATATATATTCAACTTTATAACACTCAATTCTGAAATAAAAAGCCAGAAATGCAATTTTAAAGTCAACAGAGAAGACTAATTTAAACGTGGAAGCAAATGGTCAGATTTTGATTGTAAATCACCAAAACAAACAATTATTTTTCAGTGGATTAGCTTGCATAGACTACATGATCACAAAGAATATGTGCTAGCAAAATAAACATTGTAAGTTAAAGACTTTAAATCTCATAATTCTTACTTTCATTTATTATTAACTTTCCTTCTGCTTAGTCCCTATATACATCAGGGGTCGCCACAGCGGAATGAACCACCAACTTATCTACCATATGTTTTACACAGCAGATGCCCTTCCAGCCAGCACCTATACTGCTTGTCTTTGGACTGTGGGGGAAACCGGAGCACCCTAGGGAAGAATACACGGGGAGGACATGCAAACTCCACACAGAATTGCCAACTGGCCCAGCCGAGGCTCGAACCAGCGACCTTCTTGCTTTGAGGCGACAGTGTCAACCACTGAGTCATTGTGCTGCCCTAATTCTCACTGTATAACACACAATTGCAAGTTTGTATCTTGCAATTCTGGGGGGTGTGGGATTGAGAATTTCAAGGTTTTATATTTTAATTCTAAAAAAAAAGTTTTGTGAAATATAAAAAGAGTATTATATTAACAGAGTAGAATATAAAAAGAGTATTAGCATTAGTTGTCCCATACTAGTAAAGTAGTGAGGAAATGAAAAATAAAGTGTCACTTCCTTTTTGTTTTACTTTCGGAGTCTAGCTTTCAGTTTTATAAAAGTGTGAAGTCTATTCTTACGCCAGGTCTTGGAGGAAAGGTGAAATGTCATTCTGGTTGGCGTAATACTCAAGCAGGGCTGTCCCTTCCCCACACAACTCTCCCTTCCATGGGTTACTGTCCTGAGGAGTGAAAAGATGCAGAAATAATAAAAGAACTAACATTGTATAAACAGTACAGCAGGAAGTGATGGTAAAGTTACGCAAGCTGTGACCGTTTTACAAATTACTTCATCATTTTAGAGATATCTTTATAAATGATTTGTTAAAAATGCACCTGTTGTTTAGAGATGTGGGCTTGAACAAACTGTTGCAGGATGCCGCAGTAGTTTACATACGGGCTCCGTCCCGCACTCAGGGTCTCATCTCTCTGCCAATCACAGTGCAAGAGTCAGATTAAACAATGAAGTCAATATATGTAATATATTGTAATATTATATACAGCTGAAATCAGGATCATTAACCCTTCTGAATTATTAGCCCCCCTGTATATGTTTTCCCCAATATAACAGAATAGAAGATTTGTTCAACACATTTCTATATTCAGAAGTTTAGTTCAATAACTCATTTCTAATAACTGATTTCTTTCATATTTGCATTGATGACAAATTTTAATAGATATTTTTCAAGATACTAGTATTCAGATTAAAGTGATATTTAAAGGCTTACCTCTGTAGACAAACAAAAAACAATGCTTAAAGGTTTTAAATGCTAATAATTTTGAACTTTGAATAAATTTAAAACTGCCTTTACTCTAGCCAAAATACAACAAATAAGACTTTCTCCAGAAGACAAAATATTATCAGACATACTGTGAAAATTTCCTTGCTCTGTTAAACATCATTTGGGAAATATTTAAAAAAGAAAATAATTCACAGAAGGGTGAATAATTCTGACTTCAAATAAATTACAAAAAAAAAAAATATATATATATATATATATATATATATATATACATCACTAGTTTAGCCTTATTTTTAGTCAATTTTAAAGAAGCCAAAATGAGTCTTTCTTCATTTATTCATTTTCCTTCGGCTTAGTCCCTTTTTTAATCTGGGGTTGCCACAGTGGAATAACCTGCCAACTTATCCAGCATATCTTTTACACAGCAGATGCCCTTCTAGCTGCAACCCAGTACTGGGAAACACCTATACACACATACACTGTGGCCAATTTAGCTTATTCAATTCACCTATAACGCACGTCTTTGGACTGGGACTCCAACCAGTGACCTTCTTGCTGTGAGGTGACAGTGCTAACCACTGAGGCACCATGCCACCCCTAGTCTTATAAGAAGTTTTTATCTATGATTATTTCTGCTACTTTTATGTCTTTCCTTTTTCTCCTTTTTTAGTTTTTTTAAAACATTGATTACTGAAGACACCTAGAAAAATGTCATTGTTTATAAAAACTCCCCACTCCATGATTGAAAAATAGTAATTTGATAGTCATGTAAAATAAATAAAATCAAATGTTATTTTTATTTTTGTGGTTTTAGTCATTTAATTGTCATTTGTTAAAAATAAAACAGTAATACAGTAATGAATCAAGTTTTTGCTCTTATTTACAATTAGTCATATTAACACTGTACTTGAACTTGAAAAATTAACATTTCAAATTTTTCTTTAGTTCATTATTTCATTGTATTTCTGTGTATTTAAAATAATATTGTTATAAATAGCTTTGGTTTCAGTTTTTCTTTATGATAATAACCCTCACATGCCTGCAATTTACACATTAGATTTAGGTTCAATTTTCAAAAATGACGCGATGAACTGAAAACAACTCCTCATGCTGTGGTCATTTACACAGTTGCACTTCTTTTTAAACAGACATTAAAATGGCATAATAATAATAATAATAATAATAATAATAGTGTCACCTCTTTGTGAATAAATTTAAGCTGAAGATGACATCGTCCTCTGTCTGGGTAAGTCTCTGTTCGGGGCTCCAGGTTATACCACGTGTCCTCTGTGCAATGCAGGTCCTGCACACAACACACACATACATATAGCACATGCCATGAAACACAAATATGAGAGATGGAGAATTACTAAAGACACACATTCAGTGCAACAACATGTAGTTAATAATGGCTGCATGTTGATATTGTTACATTTTCAACTTAAAGGGTCAAATTTGTGATGTCCCATGAATTCATATAGATGGAAAACATATAAAAAAAATGCAAGCGCCTTCTATAAAATATGTAATATTTTGATGTAAATAAAATGTCAAAATATGTGTGAAATATTGTTCCAAACAGCAATATTGTTATTCAGTATTACATTAATAGGTCAAGACACATATACAGTTGAAGTCAGAATTATTAGCCCCCCTGAATTATTAGACCGCTTGTTTATTTTTTTCCCCCTAATTTCTGTTTAACAAAGAGAAGTTTTTTTTAACACATTTCTAAACATAATAGTTTTAATAACTCATTTCTAATAACTGATTTATTTTATCTTTGCCATGATGACAGTAAATAATTTTTTTTGACTAGATATTTTTAAGACACTTCTATACAGCTTAAAGTGACATTTAAAGGCTTAACTATGTTAATTAATTTAACTAGGCAGGTTAGGGTAATTAGGCAAGTTATTGTATAATGATGGTTTGTTCCGTAGACTATCGAGAAAAAATATAGTTTGAAGGGGCTAATGATTTTGTTACTAAAATGGTGTTTTAAAAAAATTAAAAACTGCTTTTATTCTAGCCAAAATAAAACAAATAAGACTTTCTCCAGAAGAAAAAATATTATCAGACATACTGTGAAAATTTCCCTGCTCTGTTAAAATTAATTTGGAAAACATTAAAAAAAAATTTTTTAAAGGGGGCTAATAATTCTGACTTCAACTGTAGATAAACATAAAAATATGTAAAATAAAATACAAATCATACATATATTAGCACTGGGCAAAAATGAATCACATGCAAAATAAAAGTTTATTTTGACATAATAAATGTGTGTGTACTGTGAATATTTATTATGTGTATATTGTAGGTTATTATATAAATACACATGCATGCATATACCTGAGAAAATGCTTATTTATCTTATGAAATAAAACAAACAAAAATACAATTTACAAAAAAAGTATAAAAAAATTATATAAATTATTTATAAATTGAAAAATCCACATAACAAAATAGTTTTGCATAGTTTTATCACATATACATAATAAATATATACAAAACACACACATATATTATGTACAATTAATCATTGCCCAACACTATATACAGTATATATACTGTACAGTTCTTTGACAGTTATAAAATAGTGGCTTTTATTATATGTTCATAATTTTTCTTTTACAAAATATGCCATTATTTTTAGTATAAGGGTGACACTGTGGCTCAGTGGTTAGCACAGTCGCCTCACAGCAAGAAGGTTGCTGATTTGAGTCTCGGCTGGGTCAGTTGGTGTTTCTGTGTGGAGTTTGCATGTTCTCCCTGTGTTCACATTTTCTCCGGGTGCTCTAGTTTCCCCCACAGTCCTAAATTGGCCGTAGTGTATGTGTGTGAATAAGTATGTGTGGGTGTTTCCCAGTGGCCAACTGGGTTGCAGCTGAAAGGGCATCTGGAAGGGCAATGCTGGAAAAGTTAGCGGTTCATCATTCCGCTGTGGGGAGCACTGATGAATAAAGGGACCAAGCCAAAGAAAAATGAATGAAGGAATAAACAGTGTGATGCAAACTACCTTCAGCTTCAGAACAACATTTCCCAAAAAGTCATCCTGGCCTTTCTCTTTTTTCGCATCTTTTATCATCCTGCATGGAGACGGTCAGGATTAAATGCCAACACCGTTTTTAAAAATGATTTCCATAAACATTTGTTTATTAGTTCTTAATTTAAACCATTAAATTATTCAAACCTTTTAATTCCATGGATGTTTGTACAAAACTCATCGAATTTTTGCACCAGCGACACCTCCTCATCTTTGTCCCTTTAAAACAAACATATTCAGTGTCTCATAAATATACAGTACAATCAGGATCTCCAAAAAAAAAAAAAAATACACACCACATCTCCATGTGAAAATTGCCATTGATGTTTTCAAATTCCCTGTGAAAATCAAGGAAGTCATGAGTCAAAATGCCAACATAAGCTCTGTCAGCTATTTTTAAATGCTATATTTAAAGTTTTTCATACACTCACAGTTTGAAGGTCTCGTCCCAGATGGGGTTGAGCGTCTGTTTCTTTATGCTTGTTTGCAACACTTGTCCTTTAGCTGATTCCCTCACCACTGCTTTCTGAGGTTTATTAGACGCTCCGCCACCTGGAGACTCCTTGTCTTCAGATAAGATGGTCAGCAGACAGTAAGGATCACTGAATCCTGTAATCAATAATAGAGAAAGTCAGATGCATAAAAGATGAAATACCCTTAAAGTCTATTAGTATATGTTTATTATAGTACACTAAAATTAACAGCCCCCTGTAAACAACCAGCAGATAAAACCATACCACTGATGTCCTTCCCCAGAATTCCCTTGGCTTGTTTCACTGTAACCACAAGGCAGTAGGTTGGAGCCTAGCAATAGAGGAATTTGCATTTTAGTATATACTGTAGCAAAATATACATTTTATATACATGATGAAACTACAGCTATGGTTTCTTTGGCTTTACAACCGATAGTTATGTGTTTGGGTAAAACATTATAGCTGTTTTACTCTATACATTACCTGACAAAAGTCTTAGGAGTTTTAGGAACAGCAAATATTAACTTGACTTCTAGTTGATCATTTGGTATCAGAAGTGGCTTATATGATTATCTTCTAGATTATGCTTATTTTACCAAAATATAATATGAACAAGCCTTGATTTTTAATTAATTATTTAGGACAGTAAGGTCTGGTTTTGCTTAGACAAAAAGTCTTGTCACTTAACAGAAATAATGTACAGTAGAATACAAAGTCATGGTGCAGTGGAAAAAGAATTTATATTGTGTATGACTCCCATGAGCTTGGACGACTGCATCCATACATCTCTGCAATGACTCAAATAACTGATTGATAAAGTCATCTGGAATGGCAAAGAAAGCATTCTTGCAGGACTCCCGGAGTTCATCAAGATTCTTTGGATGCATAGTCAATGTCTCCTCCGTCTTACCCCAAACATGCTCAATAATGTTCATGTCTGGTGATTGGGCTGGCCAATCCTCCCACTTTGATGTGGAGGCTGAAGTATGAGAAGGAGCGCTATCCTGCTACAGAATATGCCCTCTCCTGTGGTTTGTAATGTAATGGGCAGCACAAATGTCTTGATATCTCAGGCTGTTGATGTTGCCATCCACTCTGCAGATCTCTCGCATGCCCCCATACTATCTGTAACCCCAAACTATGATTTTTCCTTCACTAAACTTGACTGATTTCTGTGAGAATCCTGGGTCCATGCAGGTCCCAATAAGTCTTCTGCAGTATTTGTGATGATTGGGATGCAGCTCAACAGATGATTCATCAGGAAGCCACTGCCACTTTCAAGTTGTTATTTGTTGCTCTTACAACTGAGATCGACGACAAGACTTTTATCAGGTAGTCTACAATACATTTGTTATTTAAAAAAAGACAATATAATAATTTATACTACAAAATACCAATTTTGTGGGATAGCCATGCTTTTCAGTCATAACAAGTGAAAACATTTCTTAATTGGAGAGAAAAAATGCTGTAAATTACAGAATTTATATTTGAAATTTGGAAGAAAAATTATCAATTAATTCAAATATTAATAGTTTACACAAACTCATACCTACTAAGTCCCGAAGAACTAGTCTTTTCAATTTCATTTTACAAAGCTGTATATACTTGAAATCATATATATTTAAGGTTTAATGTGTTCTTAAATATATATTATATATATATTTAAAATTAATGTGTAATTTTTTGTATGTTATACATTGCGTTTTGACATTTCATGCTTACATCTATTGCACATAGTTTTTTATTTCTTTCTGAAAGTCAGCATCAGCTATTTTAAAACATTTGTGAGGTCAGTTTGGTACTGTAAATACCCTATTAATTGTATTTATTGTGTTAGAAACTAAATGTAACCAATTACAGTTACACATAAGTTTACATAAAAAAATATAGGGCCGCATTATTATGACAGAAATCATCATTGATTATTTGCTCTTGATATTCTTACAAAATAAACATGTTTTTACGAAAAAAATAAAACTGCAAAAGCATATTTTTGTAGTTTAATTCAATTTATCTTCATTCCTGAAGCACTTTCATATTGTTGATTGTGTCAAAGCAGCTTAATATAGATGAAGAAAAGAAAGTAAAAGCCATGATATTTCAAATTGTGGAAAATTCCAGCAATTCAGGCAGACGGGAGAGTAGTGCAGAATGCTGGTGTAGTTCTAGTAAATAAACCATGGTAAACACAAAAAAAAACATACTGTAACAATGGCAATTGAAGTAATTCTGCAAATCTATTAATAGTAATCAATCAGTAGCACAATCGCCTTACAACAAGAGGGTCGCTGGTTCGAGCCTCAGCTTGGTCTGTTAGCATTTCTGTGTGGAGTTTGCATGTTCTCCCCATGTTCGCGTGGGTTTTCTCTGGGTGTCTGGTTTCCCCCACAGTCCAAAGACATACGCTATAGGTGAATTGGGTAAGTTAAGTTGTCCTTAGTGTATGTGCAAAAATAAGAGTGTGTGTTTCCTAGTGATGTGTTTCAGCTGAAAGGGCTTACGCTGCATTGGTGATTCATTCCGCTGCGGCAACCCCAGATTAATTAAGGGACTAAGCCAAAAAGAAAATTAATGAATGAATTTGTTGATTTAAAAATTCGACTACAGACACTGTAAAAAAATGCTGGGTTCCAAACAATTCCTTTATATTGACCCAACAAAATTCAATTAAGTTAACAAATTTAAGTGGATTGAAAATAAAACTATTCAATTGTCACCCCAAAAAACTCTTTAAATTTGTTGCAGCTCATTTCGAATAAGTAGTTTGAACAAGCAGCAAAAAAAAATTAAGTGCAGGCAAACATGTCGATCCATTACATTAGTGTGAGCTGTATCTAGCACAAGTTAAGCTCCAGCTAAAATATCTCAAGCTGTGGAATAAATCTCTTACTTAAATCTTATCTGCACATAACAGTCAACGAAACTGTTTGCAGCGGTGACTAATCGAATTTGTCATCTGATTGGCCAATGCATTCTGAAAACTCCACAGAAATGCAAGTTATTAGTTGTAAGGTTCATTGCTAAAAGATAAAAATGTATAACCTTCAATTACAACAGCTGTAAGAGATTTACTTAAATTGTACAGGGTTCATTTCTTGGTTCATTTCGGTGTGCAATACATCTCAGACCCTTGATTACAAATATGTGGCATAGGAGATAATGTTACAGTTTCTGTTTTACAAGTGCCATGTTTCTCAATACCTAGGCCACTCTTTCAAAACTGTGATTGTGAAACATAATATTTTGACTTTATTCTTACCAGTGAGCTCTGGACTTTTTCACTCAAGGTTTTATGCTCGTCCTCTGTCATGGTGAACGCCTGTCAGAGAATGAATATTTATGACACAATTTTTAAGAAAACACAACTAAATTATGAAATACTTAATATTTTTACACACACATATTACTAGAAACTACAAGACTACAATGTAAATAACAACTGATTTTTAATGGAACAACATTGAAAAAAATAAGTAATTTACTATTGTTTGCAAATTTAAGTGGACTGAACAAAATTAAGTTGTCCCAAAAAAAACTTTAAAATTGTGTTGTTTCAGCTCACTTTAAATAAGTAGTTTAAAGAAACAACAAGTGTATTCTTAAAGTGTATATTGTGTTTACCTCTCTGATGTAGTCTTGAAACTGCTTCTGACTGTATTGCTGTTTTATGTGTGGTTTTCCTAATCGATGAGTGATTGTGTACAGAAGCTCCTTGTACAGCGGTTTGAGCTGCAGGGATTAAAAACAGTCATTTTTGCCAAAAGCTGACAGGAAAATCCTCAAATTCTGAGTCTCCAGTGAATCATTACCTCCTTCTCCTTATGCCTCTTTTCACTCTCTTCCGGGTTTTCGCTGTCTTTGAAATCCTTTAAAATGAGTCAATATAATAATTTATATTGAACAAACAATAACACAACTGTTAAAATTTCCAGTAATAAAAGGTTTTCCATATTTAGTCATTCAAAGTTGGCTTTTATTTATTTATTATTTTTATTTCCTCTTTTAAAGCTCCGACAACTTTAGAATTTGAAATTGAACAAAGAGACTTTTCTTGACATCTTTGGATATTACATAATGCAACTGGAGTTGATGGGGTAAACTAAAAACAAGTAAGAAAGATTATAGGATGATTCGTTCTACCTTTCTGTTCTGTCTTCTGGTCATCCCTAACCTCCGTGCAGGGGAGGACTGTGAGCAAAAAGAAGAGTTTCAATAAAATTCAAAAGGAAGGAAGAAAAGAAGAAAGAAAGGAACTAAGAAATATTGAAAAAGATTCATCCAATATAGAAACGACCTATTGACTTATTAGCATTACTTACTATTTACTAGTTGCAGAAAGAAAGAAAGAAAGAAAGAAAGAAAGAAAGACAGAAAGAAAGAAAGAAAGAAAGAAAGAAAGAAAGAAAGAAAGAAAGAAAGAAATGACCTGTATTTACCTAAATAAAAGACATCAAAGTAACAAAAATCATGCACATTTTGAGGAAGGAAGGAAGGAACTAGGAATGATTGAAGGTTGAGATTAAAACCAGCTGTCATTAGAAAATACATAAATAAAAGAAGAGTAAAGTAACAAAAAACATGAAAGAAAGAAAGAAAGAAAGACAGACAGAAAGAAAGAAAGAAAGAAAGAAAGAAAGAAAGAAAGAAAGAAAGAAAGAAAGAAAGAAAGAAAGAAAGAAAGAAAGAAAGAAAGAAAGAAAGAAATGTGAGATTAAAAGGACCTGTTTTTAATTAATAAAAGTGACATCAAAATGACAAAAATAATGAGAATCATTTGAGATGAAAAAGAGAAGGAAGTATTGACGGAAGGAAGGACAGAAGGAAGGATGAAAGGAAGGATGGGAGGAAGGAAGGAAGGAACTAGGAATGATTGAAGGTTGAGATTGAAACCAGCTGTCATTAGAAAATACATAAATAAAAGAAGAGCAAAGTAACAAAAAACATGAAAGAAAGAAAGAAAGAAAGAAAGAAAGAAAGAAAGAAAGAAAGAAAGAAAGAAAGAAAGAAAGAAAGAAAGAAAGAAAGAAAGAAAGAAAGAAAATTGAGATCTGTTTTAAGAAATTCATAAATTTTATAATAAATTAATAATAAATTTAATTTTATAATAATTTTTTTTGTTTTAATAAATAAAAGTGACATCACAGTGACAAAAATAATAAGAATCATTTGAGAAAGAAAGGAAAATCATTAGAAAAAGAAAGAGGAAAGGAATATTGATGGAAGGAAGGACAGAAGGAAGGAAGGATGGAAGGAAAGAAGGAAGGAAGGAAGGGAGGGAGGGAGGGAGGGAGGGAGGGAGGGAGGAAGTAAGGAAGGAAAGAAGGAAGGAAGGAAGGAAGGAAGGAAGGAAGGAAAGATGTAATCAAGGAACTAGGAAAGGTTGAGATTGAAACTATCTGTATTTACTAAATACTTAAGAACAGAAAAGTAAGAAAAAGACATGCTAAAAAGAAAGAAAGAAAGGGAAGAAGGAAAGAAAATAATAAGATCTTGTCAATCTATCGAATCCAATCGGATAGAAGAAAAGAAAGGTAAAAATGGAAGGAAGAAAGGATGGAAAAAACAAATTAGTTAATACTGAAGAGCCCCTGTATTCACTAAAAACAAATAAAAGAACTAAAAAGTGCTGAAAATAAAGATGTTAAGAAAAAAAGTACAAAAAAGAAATTAAGATATAATCACCTGTCTCGGTCGAATCTTCCCGGATCCTGAAGTGTCACTGTGAGTCTATAAATAGAATCAAATAAGACTAAGAAATTAATCCAGAATGAATGTACTGTACAAAGACATTTCTTCTGTAACAGCAACAACATACATTGTTCGCCTGCATATTCACAACACAAATCTCTGTTCACTGAGTGATAAGCATAACATTTATCACATCAAATCTTCTGTGATGAGTTATCAAGTGCCCGGCTCTAGATAGAATATAACCATGCAAATACATGTTAGATGGGCTAGTCATCTCTACGGCACTTCCTTATTACTGGCAATAAGGAAACTTCACCATAGTGACCCACCATCATGAGTTTATGTGACAGAGCACACTGAATCCAGCAGTGTCTTAAAATCTTGCTGAAAAATAAGAATAAGAACAAACGTGTGGCTCTGGAAAGAAACAGCATCTGTGATCATGTGATTTACTGCAGGCAAATAAACTGTATTTATACATACATTATAAAAATATTACAGGTTAAAATTGCTTTGTTTCTATAATTAGTACATTTTACTTTCATTATACTGTTGTTTTATAGTGTTTTAATTACTCTTTGGTGTTTAAATGAAAATATTACCTGCTGTGTGAGAAATTATTTTGTAGAAGAACAAATATTGTTACTCAATAAACATTAAAACTATATATTCATTACTAAAAGTTTAGCTTAGTTTAGATTAGTTTAAACTTTATTGTCCGTTCTGCTTGGCACAGAAAGGAAATTTGTCTGTAATGTCAATGTCAATTTTATTTATATAGCACTATTATACACAACCAAAGGTTGACCAATGTGCTGAACAATACAAATCACAAAGAACAAGTATAAAATTATAGCTAAAACAAACAATTCTCACTAATAGTTATTATAGCTAAAACACACAATTCTCACTGATAAATTGCCAAATCAAAAAGGAAATTTTTCAACCTAGATTTAAAAACAGACAGAGATGAAATAGACCTAATTCAGAGGGGAAGGGCATTCTACAAGGTAGGACCAGCTACTGCAAAAGTTATAAGTTGATTAAAGTAATAAGTCAGCCTCGACTTTGGGATGTATAATAGTCTCTGGTTAGATGACCGAAGAGACTGACCAGGCTGATATTCAGTCAACAGGTCTGACAGGTAGGCCGTTTAGAGATTTAAAAACCCGGAGAAGAATTTTAAAAGTGACACGCAGGCAACCAGTGCAGAGAGCGCAAAATTGATGTAATGTAGTCATATTTTTTGGTGCTGGTTAAAAGCCTTGCAGCAGCATTTTGAACTAACTGTTGTCTGACTGATCCCAAAATATAGCGCATTACAGTAGTCTAATCTAGAAATAAAAAAAAGCACAAATTTTTTTTTCAAAAATTTTTCGAGATAAAATAGGTTTGACTGTTTTTAAGAGTTGAAGCTGAAAAAAGCAGGATTTGACCACTGTTTATCAAATCTCAAGCCATCACCAAAAATAACACCCAGATTTTTTACACAAGGCTTCACAGAAAAACCCAATTCACCAAGATTTACTGGTGGTGTCCCAGAATAATTTGACGAGCTGAACACAATTGTTTCAGTTTTACTCTCATTAAACTGTTTCATAATTTAACACTGGATTTAAAACAACAACTGCATACATACAGCCGTGCAACAAATAAGCCCCATACATATTACTGCAGACCATTATTGACAACCACTACATTCATGTCCAACAGTGATCCAATTAAAGACAACAACACTCACTCAATTGGGATACATTACTTTTTACAAGCATTTCTTCTGACTTTAGGAATTCTCAACCTGTACCCTGATGGTAACACTTCAAAAGTTGAGTGAAGGGGATGTGTATTATCTTTAAAAATAATTTAAGCAATTTCTGCTTTTTCTATAAAGGAGTATACTGCAATGAATGTTGCTTGTGACCAGTTATCCTATTTGCCTGATAATTTGGAATAATTTATTTTTCTGTTTAAGTGTTGTTTTCCCAAACCAGGAAACAATGTTATATGTGAGAACACTGTCTATTAATGATCTATACACCATGTTTAAAGTCTGTGTACTAACATTAAAACTTCTCAACTTGCGGAGGAGACCGAGGCACTGACTTGCTTTCTTGTAAACAGCCTCTACATTTTTATCAATTTCAATTTATTGCCAATAATTGTGCCTAAATACTTGAAATTTGAGGCACAGTTATTGACAATGAACTGAATTTTGACTCAGATATTTTTTAAATAATTCAATAATAATATTAATAATTTTAGGTTTGCATGTTCTCTCCGTGTTTGCTTGGGCTTCCTCCGTGTGCTCCGGTTTCCCCCACAGTCCGAAGACATGCGCTATAAGTAAATTGGATGAACTAAATTGACCATAGTGCATAAGTGTGTGTGTGAATAGTTGATGAATAGTTGGTGGTTCATTCTGCTGTAGTGACCCCTGATAATTTTTTTGAGTGGACTTTCTTTTGGTATTTATTCTGATGAATCCCTTACACAAAGAGCACCGATATTTATTAATTAAGCTACCCCTGAGCACTCTTTGCTTGATTTTATGCATATGTATATATATATATATATATATATATATATATATATATATATATATATATATATATATATATATATATATATATATATATATATATATATATGTGTATGTATGTATACATACAATTGAAGTTATAATTATTAGCCCCCCTTTTAATTTTTTTTTATATTTCCCAAATGATGATTAACATAGCAAGGAAATGTTCCCAGTATGTCTGATAATATTTTTTTCTTCTGGAGAAAGTCTTATTTGTTTTATTTCGGATAGAATAAAAGCAGTTTTTAATTTTTTTAAAAACATTTAAAGGTCAAAATTATTAGCCCCTTTAAGCTATATTTTTTTCGATAGTCTACAGAACAAACCATTGTTATACAATAACTTGCCTAATTACTCTAACCTGCCTAGTTTACCTAATTAACCTAGTTAAGCCTTTAAATGTCACTTTAAGCTGTATAGAAGTGTCTTGAAAATGATCTAGTAAAATATTATTTACTGTCATCAAAGATACAATAAATCAGTTATTAGAGATGAGTTATTAAAACTATTATGTTTAGAAATGTGTTGAAAAAAATCTTCTCTCCATTAAACAGAAATTGGGGAAAAAATAAATAGGGGGGCTAATAATTCTGACTTCAACTGTATATATATTCTGTAACTGGTATTTAATTTAATTTTAACACCTTTTAAATTAGTTTTCAGCATTTCTACAGTTACAATCCTGACCCACCCCCCACCCCCCCCCCCCACCCCCCACAAAAAAGTCACACTTTTTACACACAAATTGTATCCAGAGTTCATACTCATTTTTACTACTACAATTCCCTGACTTTACAATGACTTTTCCAAAACTTTCAGATAAATATTCATGATCTTGTTTCTTGTTTCAGGTAATTTCTACGTACACTTGGTAAATAAGAAAAAAATCCACATTCAAATTTATTTGAGCATATGAAAAATATGTGGCAATCCACGTAGTTTAGATTTATTTTTATATCTGTAAAATAGTTTTTAGAAAGTATCTTGCTGTCTGCATGAAAATTTTAGAAATGTTGGCTTGTGTTTTCACAAGACTTAAGATTAGTGCAAAATAGCTTTTAGCACCCACAGTATCATATCTCTGCAGTTAGAGATTGCTTCTGGACACGACACTCAAAATGCATCTTGAATTACAGTGAAAGCTAGTTACAGAGAGGCGAAGCTAAAATTGCTTTTGATTTTTGAAGTTACTGCTTTTTTTTTTTTAAGTTTACCCATCAAATGTAATGACATGTATAAGTCAAGTTCATGTCAAATATATTCAAGTACACAAATAATTGTTAATCAAATTTTCATGACCTTCCCAAACCATTTCAGGTTTACTTGTTTTTCCAAAACTTTTGCAGGCCTGGAAAATGCCTTTTCAAAATCTCATGACTTTTCCAGGTTTTTCAAGACCGTATAAACCCTGTGTATCACAAATATAAAATTCTGCATTGTGAGAAATTATTTTTGTGAAATGCAAATATTGTTGTTAAATGACCGTGAGGCTATAATTATGAAGCTATAATTATAAGATCATTTACTGAATGATAACCATAAAAGCTCTATATTAGTACATGACGTATACAGCACTGTTTGACCCATCAACAAAAGTCATGTTTACACACAATGTCACAATGTTTACACTTAAAACGATTTATAAAAGTCATTCTGACCCTCAAAAGAGAAACGTTTTTTAACAGGCACACATTTTACTGACCTCTTTAGGAGGAAGAAGCAGATTTTCCCCTTGACTGGATGCCCCATCTTGGACTGGTACCATATTGTTTTAGGCTCTTTTAGGCCTACAAGACTCTCCTCCTTAGCCTCTCCTAAACAAGGATACTGCCAATCGTCTTGGTCTTTTAAGCTATATCAAAAAGTCATCCAGCCGAACTGATGACAAAAGTGTTGAGTCTTTACAGACGCCTCATGTTTAGAAGTGCAGTGTTTCGTTCAGGGTGCGGAAGTTGTCGTTTCCTGTTGAAAGTCAGACCTGCAACTGAACTGTTTCTTCATACAGCAGAAACTGCCACCACGTCGTCATCTCCTCCTGCTGTTTCTGTCACTCTGTCATCTTCCTTCCTGCAACGATGCACAGCTCACTTTCCATCTTCATGCATCTAGTTTCGATTTAAATCCCCATGATGCAGTGGTTGCTTCTTCTCAGGCAACATGGTTTGACTTGCTGAACGTCAGCTGTGTGTGGCTGTTGTTGAACACAGTTACTCTGCGCCATATAATGCAGAAATGTGTGATCTGTTCTGGAGAATGTCAGCAGATAACATTGGAGATCACCACTGATTTGCATTCAGAAATGATAAAGCTTCAGTCTGCAAATTAACAATGGAGTCAATACCTGTAACTATATTACAGAAGAATCAGTGGGACACCAAAATAGACTTTTTATTTTAGTTTAATTAAGACACTAATGTAGTTTTTATTGGAATAAAAAAAATATCTGTAATATTTAGGTTTTATTTATATTTAATTTTATATCTGAAATATAAAAGTTTTTAATTTTTAGTTACAGTTTATATCAAGTACTGTCTGTATTCTCTGTATTACCAACAGGGGAAATACTGTACAGCATGTGTGGAATCATAATTGCATAATTTTGCCAGCAAGAATCATTTCCATTTCAGACAGACCCGCAGCAGTCATTGTGATGTTAGTGTTTGGAAACTTTTAGTCACTGTAATTATTCAGTTGACCCAATAACATATAGTTTCAAAGTGCACTTGCAAATGGGAAATCCCCATTGAAACACATTTTCCCTTCGGGGTGAGGGTTAATCATGTAATTACAGAACTAAACAAATTAATTACAGTAACTGATAAATAAAAGTACAAGAGTAAAAAACCTAAATACACAATAACTGTGGTGTATCAAATGTATTTAAGAGAAAAGTAAAATAATATAATATAATATAATATAATATAATATAATATAATATAATATAATATAATATAATATAATATAATATAATATAATATAATATAATATTTTCTTTTCAGCTAGTCCCTTTGTTAATCTGGGGTCGCCACAGCGGAATGAACTGCCAACTTATCCAGCATATGTTTTACGCAGCGGATGCCCTTCCAGCTGCAAACTATTACTGGGAAACATCCATACACACTTATTCACACACATTCTGTAAACTACGGACAGTTTTAGCATAATATAATATAATATAATATAATATAATATAATATAATATAATATAATATAATTAATATAATATAATATAATATAATTAATATAATATAATTAATATAATATATTATAATTATATAATATATATATATATATATAATTATAATATTATAATTAATATAATATAATATAGACGTGGTGGCGCAGTGGGTAGCATGATCGCCTCACAGCAAGAAGGTTGCTGGTTTGAGCCTCTACTGGGTCAGTTGGCATTTCTGTGTGGAGTGTGCATGTTCTCCCTGCGTGGGTTTCCTCCGGGTGCTCCGGTTTTCCCCACAGTCTAAAATACATGCGCTATAGGTGAATTGGGTAAGCTAAATTGTTCGTAGTATATGAATGAGTGTGTGGATGTTTCCCAGTGATGGGTTGCAGCTAAAAGGGAATCCTCTGCGTAAAACATAGGCTGGATAAGTTGGTGGTTCATTCTGCTGTGGCAGTAATTATTCCTCTGATTAATAAAGGGACTAAGCCGAAGGAAAATTATGTAAATGAATAATATAACATTATAATATTTACTTCATATTGCTTTCACAGTGTTTGTAGTTGCACCGCAATGCAAAGAGTATTTTTAAAATTACTTTATTTATTTATATATTTTTTATTCGTTTTTATATCAATTTAATATACAGCTGTGATTCAAACAGAAAACCAAAACTTCCGGATTGATGTCACTCAAGTGTCTGGAGGGGGTCATGTTGAACATCTATGAACTTGTTAAAACATAACTCTGTTAAGTATTCTTAACATTCATTAATAACCCAAGGTTCCATCATGTTAAATATTAAATACAGATTTTCAAAGTTGTGGTATTCTTTTTGAATCACTCTATATATTTACTTCACATTGCTTTCACGGTATTTGTACGTGGTCTCCACAGTAGTGGAAAGAGTAACAGTGACATCATCTGGTCGATATGAAGAACTTCGGTGCTGGAGAAAGATGCTAATTTGGATGCGCATTTACTCTATCCTAGACACAATGCAAATTGCACAGTAAAAAAAACATAATAATAATAATTTTCCCATTGATGGGTTGCTGCTGAAAAGGCATCCGCTGTGTAAAAACGTGCTTGATAAGTTGGCGTTTCATTCCGCTGTGGAAACCCCAGATTAATAAAGGGACTAAGCCGAAAAGAAAATAAATGAATGAAATTAATAATAATAGTATTAATAATAATAATAAATTCAGTAGGATAAAATAAACACACAATCATAAATCATTCGTTTAAAATAATGTGATAAGTATAATAATGCTTTAAAAAATTATATTTTAGTTACATTTATAGTATAATTTTTAACAGCATATAGATTACGGCAGGGTTGTCCACACTTGGTCGTGGAGGGCCGGTGTGCTGCAAAGTTTAGTTCCAACCCCAATCAGACACACCTGGGCTAACAAGCTCTTTTAGAAACATGCAGGTGTGTTGAGCCAAGTTGAAGCTAAAATCTGCTGTACACCGGACCTCCAAGACCGAGTTTGGACACCCCTGGATTACGGGATGAAAGACCCTCACAAGAGGATGCTCATACTTGTGGTCAGTGGTCTCTGAACGTCTGAAAGCTTGCATCTTACCATACAGGCGCCGCTAAATCTGAATCACTAGACGTCAACTGAATCAATCGAAGTCACTTGACAAAATATAGGAACATGACCACATTTCAGTGATGCAAATATAATTAAAACCTGCCATTTTTCAAGTCTTTCTTACTACTGTACATCTACAGACTATGACGAGATTACCGCCTTTTTGTATTTATGATGCGCTGCATTTGCTTTTTCTTCCTTCATCAAACTTCTCTCTAGTGATTGCTTTCGCTGTGAAGACTGACAGTTGCAGGAGCCAATCATTTTCTAGAGTGAGGAATAGCCTATAGGCTGAAACTACTACACAAGCATGTCGATTCAGTTTGGGGATATTAGGAAAATTAATTTATCAAATATGTATAAATAAAATGTTTGATGACGACAATACAAAGTTTTTTATTCTATGCTAATTTAATAATTTTAAAAGGAACACGATAGATGGTTTCGGTTTTTTAACGAACACATTGAGAATGATTCAGTTGGATTTTAAAAACTAAAAATAAGACGAAAGCTATAACGTTAAAGTTATATACGAAAAGTTATATAAGACGAAAAGTTGTAGACACACGATAAAGAAAGCATGCTTAATTTGATTTACAGAGTTTAACTGCTTCACTTAACGTTGCTTGTAATTAAAACTGGGAATTAACAGTAAACATTATGTACAGTATTGTTCTGGCATATGTTCTCTTCTGAGTAGCCAACCAATAAAAAGAAGGAAACATTCTAACAGAAAAAGAAAGCAAAAATGATTCGTTTGTCACCATGATCAACTCTGAATAAATCTTTTTAGCAGGGATTCAAAAGATTCACGTGATTGTGGTGAATCAATACATCCATTAACCACAGTAATACACTGATGCGTTTTTTTGCATTGTAAAATTATAATTAACAAGATTATTTTTAATATTTATTCACTCACACACCCCTTGCCTTGATCCACAGCCGCCGACAAATCTCTCTCCGCAGAAACTATGGAAACCAACCACAAAGTTTCACTGAAACTGCCACAACTTCAGAGCGTTTACTACATGGAAGCATTTTTTTGCCGAATGATAGTCTTTTTATAATACACTTCTTTGTAGATAACATTGTAAACGTCTGTTAATTAGTGTATTTGAAAGGTGTGGTATGTGATTTTGTGAACTGAAGTGCTTTTGTTGATGTCGCTCGGCAACAAGCGTCGTAAGTTTGTGTGAAGTGTTTCTAGGAGGGCGTAAACTGACGTCTGAAGACACTTGAATCGAACAATTTGCATTATTTATAATCCCTAACCCATACACCGTTTTAAAAACCACGTATTTGTGTGGGTTTTTAGATCATTAAGATGACTGGGGTAAAATGTTTAAGGGGTGAAGCTGGAGATTCAGTACTCGAATGGTCTTGTAGAGGAGAGGATGGAGATTTTAACATTTGTGGACGCTGTCAGACTTGTATCCTTTCTGAACAACTACACCACATCGCTGAGTGGATAAACAAGGCTGGATGGGATTCTCGGAAGAGGTTTATTACTGGTATCCTGGTGCGGTGCCAAAGTCTTCAAATCCTAGAGAGTCTTCAAAGTGTTTTGCAAGTGACTTCAGGGAAAGATTATACTTATGCCAGGTCCAGAGCCCTGCCAGAGGACACCATGTGGAGCATGGATGGAGGAGGTCCGGATGGAAAAATACATGGACTTGATGTACTGGAGACGTGGGAATGGTTCAGGAAGAGCCCAGATTGGACCAAGTCTAAGTATGTGCTGGGGCTCTTGACATTATGTGACACCCATCTTTTGCACATGCTAGGGAATCTTGTGCGTGTCCTGATCATTTGGGAGAAACACAGATTTTTGCAATTCAGTAATTCTGGTAAGAATGCACATATCACTGCTAACTATACACTGTTGTCATAATAAATGCCATAACATATTACCAATTTAAATACGGTAGAAATGGTGTGGACCTTTATAATTTTTGTTAAATGTTAGGCATATTAAATAAAAAAATATTTATTATTCTTTACTTATTTTCCAGTACACATATTAAAATATTTTTAGATCAATGTATGTTTATTTTATTTAAAAGCAAAACTGTATCATATTGATTTTTGCATATTAGAAAATAAATGAATCATAATAATGTTTCAAATTCTTAAAACAAATAAAACTAACCAACAGTTATTTTTGTAATTTAAGCATGCGCTTTATTTTGAGCATAATTCGATTCCCCAAGTCATTTTGGGATCAAGTAAATGTATTTTATTTTAAAAATGTTGAGATATTTTCAGCAACCAAAAACTCATGAATAAAAATGTTTGAAAGGTGCATTTTGTAAAAAAATATATATATATATATAATAATAATACAAAAATAAATAAAAGTACTGTTATATTACAGTGGTGGCATAAACGACAGCCACTTCTCAAAAATGTATATACTGCACAACTATATAACCCAACAGATATTGTATAAAGTATGTTTATATCAGAGTTTGTTGAACCAGATATAGTAAAACAAAACTTAATATTTATCCCAATGTTTTTTTTTTAGTAAAGTTTGTAAACATAATCTATTAATAATAATATTAAATGTTGCCTGACTATAGATTTTATTTGGTTGCTCTTTGTAAGCTGTTTGTTCAGTTCAGGTGAGCATCCCGATCTGAATCCTCTCATCCAAGCTTGTGCTTTATATGAATCACTTGATCTGCCTCATCAGGGCGGTCAAAATAATACCTTGGAATATTCTAAACTGAGTGAGTAGTGAGCTTTTTTGCATATTATTTCTGTTTTTTTTTTTTGTTTTTTTACTTTATTTAAAAATAATATTTAATATAAGAATATCTACTTTATATGATTTTTGGACAGACTATGCATATGTTCAAATGTTGTAAATGTAACGGAGGCCAGCTAGTAACTGCTGTGCAGGTAAACCTCACTCCTCTGACCTCTAAAGGTGCTCTAGCAACAGATGCTAGATGCCATGGTCTCCTTGTTAGAGCAACTGACTCCCATGCGGAAGGTCGCCGGTTTGACACCAGCTCGGACCGGGTTTGGTGGCGTAGGACTGGCGGGGTTACATTAGTAAAAAAAATATTATGTTTTTTTTTTTTTTTTCAAAACTGAGTAAAACAGGAGTATTGTTTAATTCTCTTTTAAACATTCCCATTTATTATTTAAATGATTAGATACTTTATATTTATTTTAAAAAGAAGTATTTTTAAAAGTGGTTGGATCTGCTTCGTTCATTCATTCATTCATTCATTCATTCATTCATTCATTCATTCATTCATTCATTCATTCATTCAGTAAAGGACTCCAAATCTCTGAAGAGTATCTGTAATCAGGTTGAGCTGGACTCAGACAGTTGTGATGGTCCTGATCCTGCCCTCACCGTCGTTCCCAGGTCATCAAAATCCCTGTCGGGGGTCAGCTGTCACATAGATTTCATTCGAAGGCTGCCAGTCAACATCGCAAAGATGACTTTGGGTAAGTCAAGTTTTCTCAAAGCACAGACATAACTATCTGACTGTAAGATCTAACTATCTAACTAACTATCTTGTTAACTCATGTAAACTCATATCACAGTTTTTGGGTCCAAATACCTCTAGTTACATTGCCCAAATACTATGTAGGCCACATACTGTCAAATTTTAGTTGTCAGTTCACCGTAGTTCTTAATCCTGTTTTCTACACACACACACACACACACGCACACACACACACACACACACACACACACACACACACACACACACACACACACACACACACACACACACACACACACACAGTTAGGCAATTTATTAGGTTAGGTTACTTTGTTGAAACCAAAAGGTAGATTTGTTTTGCAGTCAAGAGTCCTCATTCAAGACACAAAATTTTACATATAATAACAACAAACAGGCACCATAAAAGTATAAGTATAAAACATTAGATGCACAAAACACAAGTTTTCAGGTGTCTAGTCCTCAGCTCAATATATATATATATATATATATATATATATATATATATATATATATATATATATATATATATATGAATTAAACAAATAAACCATCTATTCTGTAAGATAAATGAACAACCAAAAAAAAAAGCAAAAAAACTATAATAATAAATAGTCCGAATGATATATAAAATTAAACTACAAGAGACAGAAACACCTCTGCTTTAGTCTGTGCCTTATTTAACTGTCTAATGGCTTAGGTTAGGGTTAGTATGGGAGCAACAATCAAATTTTGCACCAAAATGAACACCCTAAACTGCAGATCTGCTCATTACGTAAACACATTAAATAAGAATATTTCTTATATACAGTAGACTATTTGCAGTGCATGAAATAACAGTGAACATGGTATATTTTCACTTATTCCTGTTTCCAATTCTTACATAAACTCTGATGCTGTATCTTGGAAAAAAGCCACAGACGTTACCAAAATATTACAAAATGCATCCTAGTGTATTTACTCAATAAATTGCATAGCGTGAGCCCTGAAATGCTTAATAATAGTTTCTTAATATAAATGGACATGGCAACACTAAAAGTTTAAATTAGGCTTTTTAAAAATAATAAATAAATAAATAAATGCAGCTAAAAATAATTGAAGCACAACACTATTTAAATGCAGATGTCACTCCTGAAACTAGGGCAATTGGATAAGGTCTCGCTGTCCAGCTGCAGGCGTGTGTCAAAACACTGGCAGTCCCTAACTGAGGAGATCTTAACCGAGATGGAAGTAAAGAAGAGGGTTAAGAAACAGGCCATGATTTTCCAGGTAATACGTCTTTTTTTTTTTATAGAATCTATAATGATCAAATAGAACCTGCAGTTCAGCTGTTAAAACATGGTATTAGCAATAATGTTTAAACGTAATATTAAGTGATTTACAGCAAAAGCACCTAATAAAAATGTGTGTATTGTGATGAGTTAGTTTTGTCAGCTGAAAGTAGTTTACCATTATGATTGCAGTATTTAAAACCTGGTCATCTGTATTCATTTTCAGGGTAACTCAACATCTAAGGTCAACCCTGTATATGCTAAGATCTGTGAGGTTTTAGTCCCCATCAGTGAAGGGGACAAGCACTTTCAGCATGGAGGTACTTCACCTAGACATACACAGGTAATGAAAGTAATCTACTGTATTCTGCACTAAAACTAAAATGTAATAATGTGTTATAACATCATGTTCATTTTGCTTATTCTTGTGTTTCTAGTCTCAAGGGCAGGTTTTGGATTCTCTCTATAAAGGCTTTAAAACTGAAAAAATCCAGTTAGAAGAACGCAATGTATACTGTGGAGTGTATAACACCTCTGTCCTGTTAGAAAGGTAGAATTTCTTTTAAGAACTTGGTAGAATGTACGATAGCAAAATTACTTAAATATGTAACTTAATTAAATATTGCTTATTACTATCAAATGAATCTACAAATACTATATATATATATATATATATATATATATATATATATATATATATATATATATATATATATATATATATATATATATATATAATGTGTGTGTATATATATATATATATATATATATAATATATATATATATATATATATATATATATATATATATATATATATAATGTATATATATATATATATATAGTATAAAGATTCAAAATAACAATTAATTTATTGTTTTGGTGCTGCACTGTTGTGCTCTAGCGTCTTTTAATATGCTATCTAACGTCATTCTAAATATACCTCTCAAAATTGTTTGGCATACAAAGCATTTTCATCCATGACCTCTATATAGAGAAGATGGCAGTAGAGTGATGCATTATGCTGGAGGGCAGTTGGTGGCTGTTGGCTCCAGGGATCGAACCATCAGGTTGCTGCATATCGGATCACTGAAAGAGCTTCCTCTAGTAATTCAAGGACATTCAGGTAGTGTAAGAGCAGTCCTTGTTTGTGAAGAGAAAGACCTGGTTATCAGCGCCAGCTATGATCTCAGTATCAGGTTAGTCAGACATTATTATGCTGTTTCAAAAATTAAGATGATAGATCACTCAAACAATGACTTTTGCTGCTCGTTCAAACTACTTAAAATGTTTAAATTACTTTAAAATTAGTTGAAACAAGATGGCACAGTGGGTTGCCCTGTCGCTTCACAGCAAGAAGGTTGCTGGTTTGAGCGAGGACCAGTTGGCTTTTCTGTGCAGAGTTTTTATGTTCTCCCCGTGTTTGCAAAAGTTTCCTCTGGGTCCTCTGGTTTCCCCCACAGTCCAAAGACATGCACTATTGGTGAATTGGATAAGTTAAATTCTCTGTAGTGTATGTGTCTGAATGAACGTACTGTATGGGTGTTTCCCAGTGATGGGTTGCAGCTGAAATGGCATCTGCTGCACAAAACATATGCTGAATAAGTTGGCCATTCATCAGCTGTGGCGACCCTATTTAATAAAGTGACTAAGCTGAAAAGAAAATGAATGAATGAGATAAAAACACCATTGTTAGGTTTTTTTTTGTTTGTTTTGGGGGGTTGGGGGGCTTAAAATTTTAATTCACTTAAATTTGTAAAAATGAATCAGATAACTTAATCAATTGTGTTAGGACAACATGTAGAAATTGTGTGGAACCCAGCATTTTTACAGTGTTGGCAATAAAGAATATTGTGCTTTAATTCTCTACTGCTTTTGAAGGTGCTGGAACCTGAAAACAGGCATGTGTATGATGATTTTTCATGGACATTTTGGGACTATAAACTGCCTTGATTTGGTTGGAGATAGGCTGGTCTCTGGAGCCAAAGACTGTAGAGTTAAAGGTAAGTGGCTTTGATTTGAATGATGCTTTTTACAGGAAATTCACACCAGGCACAATAAAAGTCAATTTTAGAAGTTCATAGCTAATATGATAATATTAAAGAGGATAAAACTGTAACAGTTATAATATGAACTGAAACTGAATTTAAAGAAGCAACTTTCACAATGTCATTATGGGGTATTGTTTATAGAATTCTGGTAAAAATAATGTATTTATAGCATTTTGGAATAAGGCTGTCACTTAACAAAATTTGGAAAAAGTGTCTGTCAATAATTTAAGGATGCATTCTATACAGTGAAACCAAAGTTATTAGCCCTTCTGTGAATTTTTTTTCTTTTTCAAACATTTTCCAAACAATGTTAAACAAAGCCAAGATTTTTTCACAGTATTTCCTTTAATAATTTTTCTTCTGGAGAAAGTCACATTTGTTTTATTTCAGCTAGATAAAAGCAGTTTAGAATTTTTTATAAACACTTTAACATCAATATTATTAGCCCCCTTAAGCAATATTTATTTTTCATTTTCTACAGAACAAACCATCGTTATACAATGACTTCCCTAAATATCCTAATGTGCCTAATTAACCTAGTCAAGCCTTTAAATTGCACTTTAAGCAAAATACTAGTGTCTTGAAAAATATCTAGTGAAATATTTTGTACTGTCATCATGTCAAAGATAAAAGAAATCAGTTCTTTAGAAATTAGTTATTAAAACTATGGTTAGAAATGTGCTAAAAAAATCTTTCTGTTAAACAGAAATTAGGAAAAAAAATATACAGGGGGGCCAATAATTCAGGACGACTAATAACTGTAAATATTGTGTGTCTATATTCATCACAGTGTGGAATCTACAGACTGGAAAGTGTGTTGAGAATCTGAAGTTTAAACACCCTAAACCAATCATGTGCGTGAAGATGAGTGAAACGCTGGTGATCAGCAGTTGTTCTGGAGGTCAGATCAGGATATGGAGCATCCAGACAGCATTGCTTATAAGGGTGAGAGATGATCAGTGATCTTATGCACAAGCAAATGCTTTTTGATCTTAGCAAAGTAGCATTAATCCTAAAACAATGTCACTCTTCAGACGAATTACCATTTTTTCTATGGAACAACTTTTAAGTTCTTATATCTTTCTCTTCATAGCAAATCAGTGGCCACCAGGGGGCAGTGTTGTGTTTGTGCTTCGATCAGTGGCATATCCTGTCTGGAGGTTCAGATGGTGTCGTCAAGGCCTGGAGCACCAATAGTAGCTTTAAGAAGTGCCTGCGGACCTTCCAGCATCCAAAGTGACCAAAGCATCAGTGACCAAAAAGCTAATTGTCATCAGTAATGTTTAATATAGTTAATAATTATGCCTCTATTATGATTCTTAGAGAGGTGTTGGCAATGTCTTTTCTGTTCCTGCGAATCATTACCGGTTGCATGGATGGAAAGATCCGGATCTTCAACTTTCTTAATGGAGATTGTCTGAGAGTTATCAAGACAAACATGAAGCAATGCCCCGTGCTTTCTCTGCACATGCACCACAACACGTGAGTTTACCCTGTGTCCGGATATATTACTCAGTTTTATAAACACAATTTTATGATGCTGTTCTTTCTTCTAATGTTATGCAATTGGAAAAAGATGTTGTAATATGGCTTGATGGATGATTTCTGTCATGCTCCTCAGTGTGGTTGTAAACACCAGAGGCAGTGTTCTGATGCTTCAGTTTGCTGAGGTTCAGTGGGACTACTCTGCCAGAGCTGTGAGGGATTTAACTGAGCAGTTCCACGTCTCCCCTAAGAATGTGCCAAGGAGCACTGAGCGGGCGACTCAAGGGGGCTCATCCGGCCTAAAAAGTCATCCACATCATTCTAAAAACCTCTCAACTACAAATATGCAGCATGCACAAGGTAGGCCTATAGTCTGTTTCAAAAGGCCTATAGTCTGTCAAATTTATTTCACAGAATGCAGTTTCTAATGCTGGATAACAGTGGACAATAAGTGCAAATTCAATGTTTATTTTGCTAGTGATCATGGTTAGTCTTAAGGTGAACATTTAACTCTGCAAGTTAATCCACTGCTTGAAGTCCCTATAGTGTATTCTGTCGCAGTTCGAAATACATAATCATGCTGACAAAAAAAATCTGCATTTGTTTCCAGATTATGTGGACTTTAGATCATTTTGTCATGTCATGGGCTTATGTCACTTACAATTATATTGTTTAAAGGATGAAATCTTCTGGTATCGTCATGTTTCCGGAAAGATTTTTGAGATATTCCTATTTACAAGTCAGTTCACTCGATGATCATATTGGTCATTTACACCCCTAGCAATTAGTCTTCTACAAGGGGAAGACAGAATATTCAAAATTACATTTATTATTGTTTAATTATATATTTAAAAATAGAAATAAAAATGAAATCTGAAAAGTTTAGTATTTGTTTTTTTATTTACTGAAATTTTTTTTTAAATTTTCTTATAAAAACATTTTATGTGACTACCAATCCTTATTGTGCTGATATAATTTTGAAAAATGTTGGCAACCAAACTGGTTGTAGGAACAACTGATATCAACAGTATATTATTTTCTTTCATTCATTTTCTTGTCAGATAAGTCCCTTTATTAATCCAGGGTCGCCACAGCGGAATGAACCGCCAACTTATCCAGCAAATTTTTACGCAGCAGATGCCTTCCAGCCGCAACCCATCTCTGGGAAACATCCACACACACATTCACACTCACACTCATACACTACAGACAATTTAGCCTACATAATTTACCTGTACCGCATGTTTTTGGACTTTGGGGGAAACCGGAGCACCCGGAGGAAACCCACGCGAATGCAGGGAGAACATGCAAACTCCACACAGAAACGCCAACTGAGTCAAGAATCAAACCAGCGATTCAGTGACCTTCTTGTTGTGAGGCAACAGCGCCACCTACTGCGCCACTGCGTCGCCGTATATAATTTTCCCACTATACAATTCCCCTAACCTGATTTCAACAACTAGACAATGTTGCTGGATCAACATCTGTGTTGATCCTGAAACAACAATCCAATCAGCCAATCATAATTAAGGAATACCTTTTCCGTTTATGCAGGGTGTCCACGGGGTCTTAAAAAGTATTAAAAGTTAATAAATCAGTTATGAGAAAATTAAGGTCCTTAAAAGGTTTTAAAAAGTCTGAAGTTTTGTTCACGTGTTGTTCAAAGTGTTTGACTCCAAAAAAGCAAAAATACATATTATATATTTGGTTGCAGTTGCTTGCAGTTGATTTAAAAAAAGAAAGGGGAGTTTGAGTTAAAAAAAAAAATAAAGTAAGTACTCCAAAAAAGCAAAAATACATATTATATATTTGGTTTAATATTTAGTGTACTCAATCCATGCAATTAGTTTGGGCCGGGGTGCGTATGGCCAAGCTAATTAAGGTGATGTGACGCTCTCCACATGTAGTGAAACCAAAGAGCGAAACAGAGCAAAATTGGAAAATGTAAGTTTGCATATTCCTGGTTGTAGAAAGACAAGTTTAAACTGATGCTGAAGCCTGTCGGCACGATAGCCTAGTGGTTAGTGCACTGATATATAGTGCGACAGCGCTACGGGTGTCCTGAGTTCGAATCCCAACTCGCTGACCTTTTCTGATCCTACCCACCCCCCCTCTCTCCCACTTCACTTCCTGTCAACCTACTATCCTGTCAAAATAAAAGGCAAATGACAAAAAAAAATTATTATCAGGCTGAAGCCTGTTGCTGAGAACAACCACGTAATTGATTCTTTCAAGCTTTGTCTTTTACAATCTTATCTGAGTTCTGTTGCATGGTTGTGCTTTATTGATTAATTTAACTACAACTGTTTATTAACAACCTTTTATTAAGTTAAAGGTTTGATTCTGATTAGAATCAATCAGACGATAAGTGACGATAAAGTCTTAAAAAATTCTGAGAAGGTCTTTAAAAACTCTTTAAAAGGTATTAATTTCCTTTAGGATTCCTTCATATACCCTGTTATGTTATGCACTTCTACATGATTGTTATCCAAATATAATTCCCCTCTGATTTTGGGAATACCAGTTATGGTTGAGTTTAGGGGTAAGGAATGGGTGTGGATTACGTTTCTGAACAAAAATGATGTTCCAGGATTGCATCGTACTTGGCAAAATCATGATGTGCTATGGAGGTCAATGGTTAAAGTCAACTGTATGGTTAGCAGCATTTTTCATAATTTCACACATTAATTTACATGTTTGGAGCAAGTGGACAGTGAGGAAATGATATATTTGGGTGAAATATCCTTTACAACATTATGTGTAAGTGTGGTCCTTATCCTTTACTTACTTTTTCTGACAAGAAAATATTTGTTTTCTTTTATATACTGACAATCAACTGAGTAAAACACCACTGGCATGGAATAAGTATTGGCCAATGACTTGGATCAGTGCACTGGATGTTAGATAGGGGCAAATGTAAATGTAAGTTTGCAGTTGATTTAAAAAAAAGAAAGGGGGGGGGGGGAGAGTTTGAGTTAAAAAAAAAATTAAGTAAACAAAAAATAAAAAAATGCAATAAGAGTAATAAAAGGCCTTAGGAAAACAGATGACTGAGTTGACATTTCACTGCTTTTTTGTATTTTAAGTTGCTCAGCGGGAGTCCACAAGGGCGGCGATGTGGAGTAAGCTCCAGGCTTATAGTCACAGCAGGACCTCCATCAACCTCCAGTCTGAGTTCATCACCAGACCCCGATCTGTTCTCTCAGCAGGCAAGCCTGTCAGTGGATACAAGGGCTTTCAAAACAGAGTCAGCCACACACCAAGCACTGCTACCAGCAGCTCGGGTAAGAAAGTAACCCCAATTTAAATGCTTCAATATTTAGAACATTACACAGGGTTCCCACTGGTTTACAGAATTTCTAGAATCTCATGGAAATTTTAAAACTTTATTCCACACACTGTAAGTTGGGGAAATGTATTATATTTATATCTAGGTTTTTTGTCACTAAAACCTTTTCTCTGCCATATTTTTTTTTTAAATATCGTACTGTTTCACACCTATTGCTAAGGTTTGGCTGTTTTTATTCTCAGTTTTTTTCCCCCACACTCATTAACTGGTAATCGCTCCAGACTGTACCCTATACTAAGGCTAACATGCCAGGATATCATATAATTTAAGACATCTGGCTTAAAAAATAACTACTTCAAAGACTGCATGTTTAAATGTAATGACAGAAAAGCTAAATGCAAAGTTTGTAAAACAACTATTGTGCTATCAAATATGGTAGAGGTGGCACATCGCAGCCAAGTACCTTTCATATCTTAGGTAAATTACCTATTGCTGCTCTCAAAGTGGCTAATAATGAAATGATATTCAAGCTATTATGTTTTTTAAATATGAAATTATTAATAAGCACAACAATTGCCTGTTATTTTTCCTTCATTGGATGCTGGCGAATTAGACTTTTGGCTTAAAGTGGGAACCCTTATTATAGAAGTACAGCAGATGAATGTTACTGCATGAAATATGAGAATGTCCTTCATCTTATTAAAAGATAAGAAGACTAAAAATGACATCAAACACTCAGTACTCAGCCGGAGTGAGAAGGCAGTCCGAGAGAGGGTGAGAAAGCGAGGTCCTCACCACCCTGTGACCCCTGAACGAATTCTGCTCAGGGCTGGAAGCTCCCAGCAGGGCCACAACAGTGACCCAGCTCGGTCTAACATGGAGCTGAATGCCAGAGTTCGAGATGCCTGGGGTCCAGACGCATGCAGACAGCCATCCTTTCAAACCAGCACCAAAAAACCATCAGAAACCAATACACCATTCACAATGCACAGTGTTGACCTCAACCCTCAGAGCTCCTTACAGGCACACTCTACTTCCAAACAATCCCAGAGATCACTGAAAGTAAATAAGATCGACCCCCTTAATGTAACTTGTCTTGAAGATGACAAAACGCCACAGGGATTGCTTGTGAGGCAAACTTCCATGCCTAAACATTGCCATGAAGATTTGGAAATGACCAGCAAGTCCAGTTTACGTCACATCCAATTAGACCCCTACAAGAGGTCTGAAGTCTTTCAGTTGAGGACAGATACACAAATGGAGGCTTTCCTTCAAGAGTGTACCAGACAGCAGCAGGTTTGCAAAAATGGCAGTGGGGACAAAAGGTGAAGATGTTTGGAATTACAGCCATTGTCATCCTTAAAGCAGTGTTTCCCACCCCTGTTTCTGGAGGCACACCAACAGTACATATTTTGGATGTCTTCCTTATCTGACTTATTCATTTTTATGTATTGTAGTCTCTTCTGATGTTCTGAGTTGATTCAGGTGTGTTTGATTAGGAAGAGGTTGGAAATGTGTACTGTTGGTGTGCCTTCAGGAACAGTCTTGGGAAACACTGCTTTAAAGCTAACTTTGAGTATGCATCTGATCTGACCAATGAGAAGGGTCTGAATAATGAAATGTAATTTAAAGACCTAAAGTGTCAGTTTTAATATTTAAAATTCTGTAAAAATAATATATGTATAATAACTTTCATACATAAAATTAAATAATATGCATCACTTCAGTCTTAATCACCAGGTAGACAATGTTCCAGCACAGCTTCAGTTTTTATAAGGAGCTATCAGTCATTTTGTGTGTATTACTTTTACTATAAGAATATATATGTAGAATTTAATACCTAGTGTTGCATTTAATCTGCAAACTGTGGTTTGAGGTAATTAGTACCTTGCTGTGGCCTTTTGTTATGCTTGAATGTGTTTTGATGCTAGGGGGCAGTGGCGTACAAGCTAAAATGTCTTGCAGATCCTTTCATGGTGGCATGTAATTAATCAATATGTATTGAACTGTTTATGAATCTTTACATTTTGAAGGGATAGTTCTACATTATTAAAGAGTCTGATTATTTCAGACAGTTCATAGCCAGTTCTGTGTACATGTATATGCAAACACTGTGTCTTTCACCTAATTAATGAGAGATGCTGACAAGGAGTGTAAACACGTTCTGCTGGATTTGGAGAGACATAAAATAAATTAGATTTACCACACACTTTGAGTAAAGAAGATCTTTGAAGAAACTGTTTACATCTCTGACAGAACAATGGTATTTTTTGTGTCTCTTTGTATTTAGCTGATTCTTATTAGGGAAATGTGGAAAGATAATTGTGAGATGGGGTTTGTTACTGTTGAGCGTAAAGTTGGAGTGAAGCTGTCTCTTTTAAACAAATGATGTTTATCAACTAAACATGTTGAGGTTCTGTTTTTATAAAAATAGCACATGAAATTTTAGTGTTGAGTTTTACAAGAGTTGCATATGGTTAGATTTTGTCTTTGATTTTAATGTATTTTGAAATAAGCAATGGCTTAAAGTAGGCTATACATTTAAGCATAGAACATTCACACTTTTTCTAAATGCATCATATTGTGTATGTTTTCCTTCATTCGTCTGTTAATTTATTTATTTGCATTTGCTTAAGGCGACGCAGTGGCGCAGTAGGTAGTGCTGTTGCCTCACAGCAAGAAGGTCGCTGGGTCACTGGTTCGAACCTTGGCTCCGTTGGCGTTTCTGTGTGAAGTTTGCATGTTCTCCCTGCGTTCGTGTGGATTTCCTCCAGGTGCTCTGTGAATTGGCTAGGCTAAATTGTCCATAAAGTGAGTGTGTGTGGATGTTTCCCAGAGATGGGTTACGGCTGGAAGGGCATCCGCTTTGTAAAAACGTGCTGGATAAATTGGCGGTACATTTCGCTGTGACGACCCCGGATTAATAAAGGGAATAAGCCGACAAGAAAATGAATGAATGAATGCATTTGCTTAATTCTTCTATGGAAATGACAGATTGTTGATGTTGATGGTGTGCTGGAGCACCCAAGTAGCCCGCTTAAAGAGACGGTTAACCAGAAAACGAACGTTCTGTCATAATTTACTCACCCTTCACTCAAAACGTATTTGAGTTTCTTCTGTTGAATGCAAAAGAAGATATTTTGATGCTGGTTGCAGGCACCCATCGACGGCCATAATCTTTTTTTTTTTTTTTTACCGCTATGAAAGTCAATAGATGACAGCAGCCAGAATTTTTCAAAATATCTTCTGTCTTTAAGGTGAGAAACTCATAAAGGTTTTAAAAACACGAGAAACAAGAAAAAAAGGAGTGTGATGTGCTTTTTATGTCACTACGCAACCACTGAATCAGCTACGTATTGTGCATGAGTGCTGCTGTTTATATTTTTATAACTGCAATATTACCAGAAACGGCAAAACAATAGAGAATTGACAGACAGAGAGCACTTACTCTGTCATTGATAGAGAGTGAGAGGGGTGTACCATCTCCATAGTTCTCTTGATACAAGCACAAACACAGCTGTCACCTCAACGGAAACCCCTCCTCTGCTTTCGGTTGATTGGACAATGAAAAAAGAGGCACGCTTTTCTACTCAAGAGTGCAGACAGAGTGCAACGTCAAAAAGAGGGCACATAAGCAGCGAGCAAAATGCAGTCATTAATAATAATAATAATAATAATAATAATTACTTACATTTTATATACCGCTTTTCTGGGCACTCAAAGCGCTTTACACATAGGGGAGAATCACCTCATCTACCACCAGTGTGCAGCATCCACCTGGATGACGCGACGGCAGCCATTTTGCGCCGGATCACACACAACGCATACCAGCTGATTGATGGAGAGGAGACAGAGTTATGAAGCCAATTATGATATGGTGAGGGTTAGGAGGCCATGATGGACAGAGACCAGAGGGCAAATTTGGTCAGGATGCCGGTGTGAAACCCCTACCCTTTTTCGAAGGCCACAGAGAGCCAGACCTCAGTTTAACGTCTCATCTGAAAGACGCCGCTTACTGTGCAGTATAGAGTCGCCGTCACTACTAGGGCATTAGGACCCACACATATCGCAGGTTGAGCGCCCCCTGCTGGCCTCACTAACATTACTTCTGTCAGCAACCTAGCTTTTCCCCTGTGGACTCTCCCATCCAGGTACTGACCCGGCGCAGCCCTGCATAGCTTCAGTGGGCGATCATGCGAGAGTTAGAAAACCATTTAAAAAACACCTTTCATTCAATGTGATCAGCCCCTGAATGAGACCTTTTTTCAGTAGTATCTAGATGCAGCCTTTATAATGCAAGCTGAGAATGCATGACTCAGCGATGCAATGTCAGACACAATGGACTCAAATGGAGCGAGTGACGTCACTGTGAGGGGTAGGGTTAGGGGTGGGGTCAGGTGAGCCCATTAAAAAGCATTGGATACAGCTCAGATTGCACTGCACCAGGTCTGCATCCAGACCCCTCTCTCTTTATTTAGAGTAAACTTTATTGTTAATACTGCTCCCTTTTTATAATTGGCTGCAAGCTCACATTCAGCTGATTTATTTACATAGCATCCAGATATACTTTTTTGTATCCCTTGACTGTATATTCGTTATTTGAGTTTTTGTTGCCTTCCAACACAATCTCACAGCAATTCGTAAATGTTTAATTTAGTGGCTAATTCTTGTGAATTCATTCAATCTCATTCGTATAATTTACTGATTTGCTGATCCCCTAATGGCAGTTGTGTTTCAGGGTGGTGTTGGGTGCCATTCCTCCTTTCGTATGACTGAACTCGTATTTAAATGGACAAAACTTAAAATAGTTACGTTTCCTCGTGAGATCAGGCTGTGCCTTTCTATTTGCTTGACCTAGACTGGCCTTTCTCATCTGGGCCCTGTTATCAACAAGACATTTCCGGCCACATGATTTCCAGTTGCCGGATATTTTTCTCTTTCAGACTATTTTCTCTAAACATTAAGTATAGTTGAAAATGAAAATCCCAGTAGAACAGCAGTTTATGAAATACAGATCAGCCCAATTTCTTTCCCATATTAATGCTCTAGAGTTGGTTTAGTCCGCATTACACCCAGAATTGGGTTGAAATAACCCAGCATTTTTTGAGCTGTTTGAACTTCAGCAGATTGTATTGACAGTTGTACAGTACATGCATTGAGCTGTCTCTGTCTAAGCTACTCTTCTCCCAATCTAAAAACAATATAGATCATCTCCAAAATGAAGACCAGTTGTTTGTAAACTGTGTAATGTAATCGATTCAGATAAATACAGTCAATTATCCACAGATGCAATGCAAACATTGCGTCTTCATCAGTCAAACAGGAACCGCACATTTTGGATACTTGCAGATGGTGGTGAGTATCTTTTTTTTTTCCTTTTCACTTGTTCAAAACAAATGTCTGACTACAAAGTGATTCAGAGCGGAAATAAGTTACGTGATACTTTTCAAAGTTGTACCTTTGATTCCATTGGTTTGTGTCCGGCAGCTGTTGGTGACCGTCCTGACCAGCTCTTTCTACTTGCCACCTGCTCTTCGCCATTGCCTTAAGGGCATTACTAAAGGGTGTGGATGAGGTCCTGTTCCAGGAAGGGCCCGTCTGAGCATTCAACAGCTGTGCAGCGGACGGCAAGTGAAAGCGATGGATAGCAAAGGGTGGGCCAAAGTAAGAGCAATCACCCCCTCACCCCTGAAGTCCACTCTCTCAGGAGCTCTCTTGTGCTAATTTGATTTAATCTGCAGAAAATTGGGCTTCACCGTATCCCTCTTTTCTTTCCACCCAGTGACTGTGTCTGAAGTCGGGGGTGGAGAAAAGCACTCCTGAAAGCCTTCTCAGTGGACACCCAAATCCTGAAGACTCAGCATTGTTCCCTCAGGTACCGGCCTTGTTGTCTGGGGTCACTGGCTTCATGGTGAGATAATGAGCATGAAATCAAAGCAAAGGTGAACAACAGACAGGCTTCATGCAGGAGTGCGCACAAGCCTCCTGTTCCTCCTCCAAACCTGGGGCGCTGTGTATTGAGGGTGCACATGAAAAGGGGGTTCCTGGATAACATTATAAATAAAAGAGACTCTGCTTTCCATAAAACGGCTCAGATGTGAGGTGAAAAGCTGAACAAAAAGGCAGATTTGGTGCATATGTTTAAAACCACATGAGGGAGAATATATGATGAGGTATTTTTCCTTTTTGGTGGAAGGTATCCCTTTAAATGTTCATCAGGAGCTCTCTTTTTTTATTTGATTTATAATTTTACTAAGAATACACTGCAATAATTCTCTTCTTACTTATTTTGTCTTTTTTCTAGACCAAAAATCTAAAACTTTTTAAACCAAGAAGCATTTTCTAGACACGTAAAGGAGTATTGTCTTGTTTTGAGAAATGATATTTCAAAATTAAGGGCGTACTCACACTATGCCATTCGTACCGTGCCCAGGCTTATTTCCCGGATCATTTGAGAAGTGTAAGTGTGCTGAATTGGGCTCAGGCATGGTTCACTTGGCCCTGGCCCGGTTGGAAGAGGTGTGCCTGTGCGCGGTTCACTTGGGCTTTGTAGTGTGACTGCAAAACACGCCAAAGCCCGAAACTGAAAGCAAGACGTTACTTTTAAAGGACTATTTCATGTGGATTTATTAATCAATCTTACTGTTCAATGAACGCAAACGGCCGTAGTTTATTAAATACGCAAACCCCCTCATTGCACGACAGCAAACCTCCTCATTCCTGCAGCACGAGGGCTTTATGACAGTTTATGAGTGCCAAAAGTGCCGGATCTGTTCAGCGAAATATCTGACTGCGTGTCACCGCATCCCTAAGGACTGTTTGGCGAAATATTTGACTGCATGTCACTGCATATCAAACGACTTAAACGATATAACTAGAGAAATCTCCAGTGTGCTGAGCGAGAGGGCTTACTGAACAGCGCAGCATCGATGACGTTTGCGCGCCCAGGCCCGATTGTAATGTGAGTGGGGGCCGTTGGGGGAGACGGGAGGGGGGACAAGCGTGCTTTGGCCCGGCAACTGTACATAGTGTGAGTACGGCCTAAGAGAGTTTGTTCTTTAAAACATGCTAAATAATATGAAAACAAGTTATTTTGCTTGTTTTAAGGAAAAACCCACTTAATTTTGTCAAAAAAGCAATATGTTTTACTGATAGAGAAAACGTTTCTTGATTGAATAATTTTTAGATATTTGGGCTAAAAACAGGACAAAAACTAAGCATAAAAAGCCTTTTATGTATGTTATATTCTGACTGCAGTTGTAATTCAATAAATAAATGTTGTATACAAGCTACGTAGTTTGAGATATTTAGTACCATGTCAGTGCTTGACTTTGTTTCACTATGCTAATGTGTTTTGATGCCAAGGGGCAGTGGCGTACAAGCTACAATATTGTGGAACCCAAGTGTGTTAATTAATATTATTTGATTTATTTATAAATATACTATATTTTAAAGATTTGTTGCACATTATTTTAAAGAGTTTGATTATTTTAAATTTCATAAAATGGCTCAGATGTGAGGTGAAAAACTGAACATAAAGGCAAATTCAGTGCATGTGTTTAAAATGAGGGATGAATGAGGGAGAATAAATGCTGAGGTAGTTTTCCTTTTTGGTGAGCTATCTTTTCAAACGTTTATCAGGAGCTCTCCTTCCACTTGTGTTTATTATTTTTACCATAAAAATACACCGCAAAAATGCTTTTCTAGGGTTTTTGTCTTGTTTCCAGACCAGTGGTGTCCAAACTCGGTCCTGGAGGGCCGGTGTCCTGCATATTTTAGTTACAACCCCAATTAAACACACCTGAACCAGCTAATCAAGCTCTTTCTAGGTATACTAGACCACCAGGCAGGTGTGTTGGAGGAAGTTAGAGCTAAATGCAGGACACCGGCCCTCCAGGACCAAGTTTGGACACCCCTGTTCTAGACCAAATAAAACCTTTTAAATCAAGAAAAATTATCTTGTTCTAAGAAATATCTCAAAATTAAGCCAGTTTGTTCTTAAAAACATGCTAAATAATCTGAAAACAAGTCATTTTGCTTGTTTTAAGGAAAAACTCACTTAATTTTTACTTATTATTTCTGAAAACAAAGCAATACGTTTTACTGATTTTATTATTTTTAGATATTTGGACTAAAAGCAGGACAAAAAAACTAAGTAAGAAAAGCCTTTTACATATGTTATATTCTGACCGCAGTTGTACTTCAATGAATAAATGCTGCATAAAATCTATGCAGTTTAGGATAACTAGTACAATGTCGGTGCATGACTTTGTTTTATTATGCTAACGTGTTTTGATGCTAGGGGGCAGCAGCGTACAAGCTACAGTATCTTGCAGAACCTTTAGGGCGCTACATAATTATTTAATATTATTTGATTTGTTTATTAATCTTTACATTTTTAAGGAATGTTAACACATTATTTTAAAGAGTCTGACTATTTTAAAAGGAGGTTCCTGTATAAATCAGATTCTGCTTTCCATAAAATGGCTCAATTGTGAGGTGAAAAGCTGAACAAAAAGGCAGATTTCGTGCATGTTTAAAACCATACGAGGGAAAATAATGATGAGGTAGTTTTTTCTTTTTGGTGAACTATCCCTTCAAATGTTCATCAGAAGCTCTCTTTCTATTTGTGTTTATTACTTTACTAAGAATACACTGCAAAAATACTTGTCTTATGTAGAGGATTACTTCTTGATTCTACACCAAACATCTAAAAAATCTTAAAACAAGAAGCATTTCTAGACCTTAAAAAAATATTGTTCTGTTTTGAGAAATATCTTAAAATTAAGTGAGTTTATTCTGTAAATCATGGAAAATAATCTGAAAACAAGTCATTTTGTATTTTAAGAAAATACTCACTTAATTTTGATTTATTATTTCTGAAAACAAAGCAATATGTTTTACCAACACAATCTCATGGCAATTCGTAACTTTTTCATTTAGTGGCTAATTAGTACAAATTCGTACGATCTAATTCGTACATTTGAGTACGATTTGCATATCCCCCAATGACGGTTGGGTTTAGGGGTGGGGTTAGGTGCCACGCCTCCTTTTTAAAATCGTACATTTTCTTACGACTGAACTCGTACGAATTCGTACGAATTAGCCACTAAACTGCTAAAACGTAAAATACTTACGTTTTCTCGTGAGATCAGGCTGGTTTTACTTATAGAGAAAACGCTTCTTGATTTAATCATTTGTAGATATTTGGACTAAAAACAGGACAAAAACTCTAAGTAAGGAAAGCCTTTTATATATGTTATATTCTGACTGCGGTTGTAATTTCATGAATAAATGTTGAAAAAAAAAATCAATGCACTGAGATAATTAGTACCATGCCAATGTATGACTTTTATTATGCTAATGTGTTTTGATACTAGGGGCATACAAGTTCAAATATCTTGCGGAACCTTTCAGGGCGCAACAATTAATATTATTTGTTTTGTTTATTAATCTTTAAATTTTTAAAGGATTATTAGACATTATTTTAAATGTATTTTACTACGTAAGTTTGACACGAAGTGGTTGAACTAGGTATTGCATTCCTGGTTAAAAACAAATGCAAGCGCAGGTTGCCAGATTGAGAAGCGAGCCTTATGTCGAGTTCAGACTGCATGGTTTTCAAAGTAGTCATGTAATGGATGTTTTCACACTGCATGACTATCTGGGCTAGCGTTCTGTCGGTGCTGTGTTTACACTGTAGGATGGATCGGCGACAAGAGAGTTCACACTTTAGAATTGGAAGAATCGCAGACGACTTTGTCAAAACTACATCTCAACCGAACAAACGCGAGAAGTGACATAGAAACAACGCAAGGTCATGGAAAATACCTTTCGTTATTAAATAAATAATGGAAAAATAATGTTTTAGAAACGTGTGGTGCTCACCTGGCTTTGAAGAGAATTAACAATCTCTCCTCAACTTTTTTTTTCTAACTTTTTCGACCTGATTGTGATATTGCTCCATTTCTTGGGTTCAAATGAACTGAAAATAAGCGCTTTAAACTTCTCCCCAAACCTCCTGCTGGCTTGCAGGTACCCATACTTGTGAATGCTGCTCTCTCATTGGCTGTAGGTGGTCGCCAATGTTATTTTCAGTCAAAACTCATTTCACACAGCATCATTTGAATCACTGACAGCTCCAGATATTTAGCTCACCAAATATCTCACGGGTGTAGGTGACTCATTGGCGATTCTCTCAGATCGCGTCCTTGATAGTTCATACTGTGTGATTGTCAGTCACGTGAACGAGCACCAATTTACCTGATTTTAGACATTTGTCAGCGATTTACCAAAACCTGTCGGCGAGTCAAAGTCAGGGCTAAAATCATGCAGTCTGAACTCGGTCATACTATCAAGCCTAAAAGCTGATTCAAGTCGTGTTCGAAATAAAAGCAACAGCATGTAAAAGAAGGAATATTTTCCATATTAAAAGTAGTTTTGTTTCAACTAACTTCTTGAAAATTGATAGATTAGAATCGTATTGATATATTACAATGTAATAAAACGTAAATTGATATATTACAATGTAACCTGCTCACCTAATGTTTACGTTTGTAATATTTATATTTTTTGCCAATTAATAACCTCATGTGGAACTCTGAATCTGCTTCTCATTTTGGAGTCTGCTACTGTCCACCAGAGGTCGCATTTTGGTCACGGATACATGCTTTGAGAGTCTTTCTGAATGCATGAATGAATGATTGAGTGAATGAATGAAGTGCCCGGTTTTACAACAAAGCAACCTGGGGTGCTGAAATATAATTGGCTAAACTGGCATTGGACAGGTTAAAAGAAGAGTGCTTTAGAAGAGTCAAAAACTTACATACAGCACCTTTAAAGAGTCTGACTATTTTAAAAGACGGTTCCTATAAAAAAAAAAAAGACTCTGCTTTCCATAAAATGGCTCAGATGTGAGTTGAAAAGCTGAACAAAAAGGCAGATTCGGTGCATATGAATGACCAGACGGGCTTGTGATCTCCATTTGACTGGGAGTGAGAGGGATTTAGTCATGACGGTCTGTCAGATCACATTGCTGCAGATGTGCTGCATAGATGGAGGTGGCAGTTGGAAGCACATGGCAGGTCTGTTGCTCAGACGTCCCGGTGGCTCATATTTTAACTTCTAAACCACAGTTTATTTGCATGGCACGCTGACATTTGACAGAACTATCCCCAGGCTGGGTAGACATGACAGAATGAGGGTGCGCAGAGGAACTACTTTAATTAGGCCTCGTTTGGGGAAGAAATGAATGACTTGTTTATGCTTCTTTTTTGAATGTGCAACTTAAAAGTGTAAAAAGTAGGGTTCAGACTACACAATATCAGCCCAATTTTAGCAAAATGTTTAAAGTACTTAGGGTGTATATCGATGTTTTGTAAATTACGCTTTTTTTTTTTCTCCTTTTTTTGTGCAAAAATTCTATTGTTTAATCTCATGTAGTGTCATATAGACTTTGTTTTGGTATAATTTTTAAATATATTTTATGTTAAGCACACTGTAAAAATGCTGGAATCCACACAATCAATTTGTGTTTATTAGTTCTTACAAATTTAAGTGGATTGAACATAAAACAGTTGTTTTTGCAATAAAACTCAACAGTTGTTTTGTATCAGCTCATTTTAATTAAGTAGCTTGAACAAACAGTAAACATCAAGTGCACTAGAAGCAGGGAAGCTCTTCCATACACAATCAAATGAGAAAGAGACAGTATTGTTGCTGCTGTTAGATGTGATTATGCTTTTTTTTTTTGGTTTTCTGACAACAAGACATTGAGTATGCAAAATGAAAAGTTTGTACTCTATTCATTTTAGTTGCTAGTCTGTACAATTAAAATTGACAAGCAACAAAATCTGACTTGTATCTTGTCAACATACTGTATGACACAAAGTTGTAGTAGTAAAAACGAATGTGATGTGCGATGAGGAAAACATGATCATAAAATGTATGGTCATAAAAACAGAAATGACTTTGTAATGCGGTATTGGAGTCAAATTATTTGACCAATTTTGCATGAAGAACTCAAAATTTCTGTCGTAGAACTAATCAAATCATGATGTGAAAAAAAAATCAATATAATATATGTCTTCTCTGCACATCTGTGTGGATTTACAGTACAGTTTGGCTTTTTATTTCACATCATCACATACTAGAGAAACTCACAGAGTCTTTATGGGCAAATGTTTTTAATCTTAGGTTCTAATATGAGAAAATCATGAAACATTTTTTATCATTTTGAAAAAAAATTACTATTTTTTTAAATTGAACTACTTTTATGACTTAAATTAATTGAACATGCTTTTTCATTCATTCATTCATTTTCCTTTAGCTTAGTCTCTTTATTCATCAGGGGTTGCCACAGCGGAATAAACCGCAAACATATCCAGCATGTTTCACACAGCAGATGCTTTTCAGCTGCAACCCAGTACTGGGAAACACCCATACACTCTCACATGCACACTCATTCACTACGGCCAATTTAGTTTATTTAATTCATTAATGTCTTTGGAGGGTAACTGGAGAACCTGGAGGAAACCCATGCCAAAACGGGGAGAACATTCAAATATCACACAGAAATGCCAACTGACCCAGCCACACTCAAACCAGTGACCATCTTCCTGTGAGCTGAAATTGCTAACCACTGAGCCACCGTGCAACCCCAGTTGCTAGTCTTTGTTATTAAAATTGAAAAGCAGAAAAGTCTGACATGATTCTTGTCCAGACATAGAAGAAGTTACAGTAGTAAAGACCGTCAGTGATGAGGAAAACAAACAGAACTGCCTAACTCTGTCATAAAAACAGAAATGACTGTTTAATGCAGAATTGGCATCAAAGATTTTGACCAATTTGGGATTTCTCAGTACTGGGTTGCAGCTGGATGGGCATCCGCTGTGTAAAACAGTAAGTTGGCGGTTCGTTTCTCTGTGGTGATCCCTGATGAATAAAGGGACTAAGCTGAAGGAAAATTAATGAAATTGAGTCCAGAGATGTTTAAAAGATAGAAACAGATCCAGAGAAATGAAAGGGCAAAGGTGTAATTAAGTTAAAAACAAAAACTGAATTTTGGAAAATATAACAGGCTATACTTGATTTGATGAAGCTACAGTTGAAGATTCACAATCATGTAATCTGACAGAGGGACCTTGCAATAGGCAAAAATAAATTATATATATATATAATAATTTTAATAATATATATATATATATATATATATATATATATATATATATATATATATATATATATATATAAATAAAATAAAAATATTGTGCAGCACAATAATATCACACCGATATCAGCTCACTGATATGAAGAGAAGGGTATAAATGTTTTTTGAGCTCTAAATCAGCATAATAGCATGATCTCTCAGTCTCTGAAGCATAGAGTAATGATGCTGAACATTCAGCAAATGCCTTGTTGATGCCAGAGGTCAGAGGAGAATTGCCAGACTGGTTCAAGCTGATAGAAAGGCAACAGTAGCTTAAATAACCACTCATTACAACGGAGGTATGCAGAAGACCATCTTTGAATGCACAACAGGTCCAACCTTGAGGTGGATGGGCTACAGCAGCAGAAGACCACACCGAGTGCCACTCCTGTCAGCTTAGATTAAGTAACTGAGGCTACAATTTGCACAGGCTCACCAAAATTGGACAATAGAAGGTTGGAAAAACGTTGCCTGGTCTGAGTCTTGATTTCTGCTGTGACATTCAGATGGTACGGTCAGAATTGGGCATCAACAACATGATAGCATGGATCCATGGTGGTGGTGTAATAATGTAGGGGATATTTTCTTGGCACACTTTGGGCCCATTAGTACCAATTGAGCATCATGTCAACTCAACAGTCTACCTGAGTATTGATGCTGACCATGTCCATCCCTTTATGACCACAGTGTACCAATCTTCTGATGGCTACTTCCAGCAGGATAACATGCCATGTCATACAACACAAATCATCGCAGACAGGTTACTTGAACTTGACAATGAGTTCACTGTACTCAAATGGGCTCCACAGTCACTATATCTCAATGCAAGAGAGCACCTTTGGTATGTGGTGGTATGAGATATACGCATCATGGATGTGCAGCCGACAAATCTGCAGCTTCTCTGTAATGCTATCATATCAATATGGACCAAAATCGCTAAGGAATATTATCCAGTACCTTGGTAAATCTATGCCACAAAGGATTAAGGTAGTTCTGAAGGGAAAAGGAGGTCCAACCTGACACTAGTAAGGTGTGCCTAATTAAGTGGCCAGTGAGTGCCTATTTTAAATGTACAACATCTTAAAATCGTAATACTGTTTCACAACATTGCTGTTTTTGGTCATCTTGTTTATTATTGTCTATAATTTCCCTTTAAACACATTTGACAAATGCTATCGTGCAAAGTCAATTTCAGGTACATATTTTGAACCGACCTCATGACTTTGTTGGTGCTGCTTTCATGGGAAGGATATTGAATGATGGCGTATTGTTTCTGCCGAAACATTTGGCCAGTTCTGTGACCGCATATTGTGTGTGTGGGCCTGCTTATACTGTCCCGCCAGCTACAAAATGCTTTTATTCTGAGTCTCTTTGGTAAGACAAATTCTGCCAAGAAAACTGACATGAAGTTAAGATTTATTTGAGAAGTCTGAAACCATTCATACTGCAGTCCGGTGTTAGTTCTCCTTCCAGAAGTACTTGTGTCGAAACGTCAAGCCACATTGTCACAACAAAGGAATCACCGTTACAGCGAGAAGCTAATCGAGAGTGTGTGCAATTCTTGACCAGGGAGAACAGTAGAAACAGATGGTTTTGTTTTCTTTGTCAAAACTGTGTTTCTTTTTATTTCTTAATAATGTTTTCTGTGGAGAGAAATCTGAAGCTAAATATCCAGTGGCTGAAGTAAATACTTCAGTCATTGGCTAAATATCCTGACAGGAGCTTGATGCGTAACTCTATCTAAACCTAATGACATCAGTTAAATACAAAAACAGTGGAACGTGCAAGCCACAGTTTTTCTTTTAAATAACAAAGAAAACCTATGAACGGCCTTGCTGTTTTGTGTGCTTTAGCAGCAGCTTTCTGAGAATCGAAACTTCACAAATGGCTGATTTGAGATGCTCATGAATTGCTCAAGAGTTTCAACGCAACAGTTGATTTTTGTTTTCAAATGATTTCTAAATCATTTGGAAAGTGCCTGGGAAATTAGTTATACAAATTAGCGTTTTTGGACTTCAACACACTTTTATTTTTTCCTTATTTTCCAGTGCTGTAGCCATCAAAATCAAAATGAGTTTATACATATAAATATACAGAGTATAATTAATGTGGCGAAGAAAACATTGGAATTCTTTTTTTTCTTTTTTTCTTTTTTTTTTTTACTGTTGTTAAGGAAAACTTGAAGAGAATTCACTAATCAGAGATTCTTGTTAAAGTTAAGATTTTAGAATTGACTAAAATTATTAAAAAAGTAAGTTAAATAAAAAGTATCATTATTTTTAATATTATTAAAAATTTAAATTAGAAATGAATTATGTTGCTGTAGCCTACTAAAATCTTAATGTAAAAAAATCAACTTTTAGAATAGTTTTTTTAAAGCAGTTAGTTGACTACTTAACAATTTTAAGTCAGTTTACTCACTTTTTAAAGTTATGTGAACTATGTGAAATTATTGTTTTAAAAATTATGTTAACAGTTGCAAGTTACAAAGGGTCAACTCTTTACTTTAAAATTTTTACAGTACACTTTAAATTTTTTTAAAGTGAAGTCAACTTGTTGCTTTTAACTTAAGGGCTCTATTTTAACGATCTAGACGCAATGTCTAAAGCACATGGCCCAAAATCAGCAAGAGTGTGTTCTAATTCACTTTTGCTATTTTAAGGATGAAAATACGGTCTGATCCCTGGTGCATGGTCTAACAGGGTTGTTCTTATTCTCTTAATGAGTATGCATTAAACTCATCTCCTATTCCCTTTAAGAGTCAGTTGCGTTGGGTCATGCATTTGCTATTTACATGGTGGACTTTGTACGTGGAAAAACTGAATTCTTTAACAAGAAAACTGTTAAACAGACCAGCGAGGATAAAGAACAAGCCTCCTCTATTCAGCCACTTAATTTTTTTACTCTTTCCTCCTTTACTTTTGTGGAGTTAGGAAACGGTGGAAACTCCCTCAACTGAAGATATCTATTAATCTACGTATTTAATTTGTTTTGTTAAGCACAAAAATTTGTTTAAAATCTATTTCTAAATACAGTTCTAATTTGCAGCAAATGAATAAATGAACAATAATAACGAAGTGTTATATCCAAACACATGTCCTTTTCTTAAGCCTCATATGGTGATGCATACATCTCCAAAACCTGACAGGTGAACAAATCTAAACTTGTTTTTTTTAATATAAGAAATATAAATATGCATATAATAAATAATATATATAATAACATATATATACAGCATAATTCAGCCTTTATTTTTCCATATGTAAAGATATTTGTGTATTGCTGTACATCATGTGCATATTAAGCAATGTGTATGCTTTTGGACCTGCATAGGTGCATAACCTTCTCACTCTGTGCTGGACTTCAGAGCAGCTTTTAGTTGGTCAATGGCGTGGTCTATTTCAATTCCTCAAAATAGCAACAGGCCAACAATGCACCTTAACACACCTCCTTTTTAGACCGCCACACCCATGAGTCCACAAAGTGATGCAAATGGATTTGCTATTTAAACAATGTGGTGCAAAACGTGAAAATTACTGTTGCGCTGATCTGAAAATAGCAACACATCTTGCACCTTATTACACCGGGTGTATGATAGGGCCCACGGTTTTACTTTAACTAATCGCTTTACCAAAATTATACTAAAATGTCTATCAACTCAAAGCCAATCAAAATGTAATCCAGTTGGTATTTGGATACGAAAAACTATAACTTAGACTTTTAGACACTCCCCCCACCCCCCATTTACTGAGTATAAGTTATTGGTAGAGGAAACATTGGAACTTTTTTCTTTGAACTATTGTTGGTTATATGTTCAAGTTAAAGAGTCTATTGTTAAAGTTAAGATTTCAGTGTTGACTCAAACTAAATAAACAATATTTTTTAAGTAAAAATAATTACAAAATATTAGATTAAAATTTTTAATTAAAAATTAATTATGTTGCTGTTGCCTACTGAAATCATAATGTAAAAAGCATTTTTTAAGTGATTAGATGACTACTAAAAAAGCTAATAAAATTATTAAGCTATCAGTGAATAATTAATTAAAAGATCGTGTTAACCTTTGCTTATTACAATGGATTAACTCATTTTTAAGTAAAGTCAAATTGTTGCTTTTAACTTAGGATTTTACTTAAAGTAACTAATCGCTTAACTAAATCAGACTAAAATGACATCAACCCCAAAGCCAATAAAAAAAAAAGTAATCCAGAAAAATTATACTTACTTCAATGCAGGTTGCTATTGAATTTTCTCCTCATCCATGTTAGATACAATATTGGAAATAATTTCATGATGAAATATATGAAATGTAAGAATTTGGTATCATTTGAAGGCAGAATATCTACAGGTTAATGACTAGGCCAAACCATATGTTTTGGAACAAAAATATATGAAGATGTGGACCGTCTGAAGCAACAATAGTAAATCTCGCAGTTATGATTCTTGAAGCAGCAGATTGAAGGTGGTTCAATTAGCCTTGCTGATAAGGACTGAAACGTAAGCTGAACCTGGGTGGGCATTTACCTCTAATTGCAGATCTTTACTATTGGACTAATTACATCCGAGCTCATTTATATAGTTAACCTGATTGCTCATTGATTGTTTTTTATCAATGGCAGACATTGTGTGGTTTTGGTAACTTTAACTTGCTCAAAGAGCGCTTGATTAGCTCAGCCTGGTGGAAAGAGAAGTGTGGATCAAAGCCTGGATGGGCTGCTGATTTTTTTCTACTCGACATTTTGTTATTTCCAAGTGTCAGTCTTTGTTTTCGATGATGCCTCCCTGCAGGGCTCCGGTTACTAACCGTGAGCTTGGCGTGTTTATGTTGAAGGAAGAAATGTCCTTAAGGAGGCGCCCTCGATCCGTGTGTGCCTAATAATGTAAAGCGTCTCATTGCTTTTAGCTGCTTAGAAATGATTTAGCAGGCTTGTGTCATTATTTCCACATAAATATGACATTTTACTTCGTCAGCTCCCTGTCACTTTAGTACCTCTACTATGCTGACTGACATTTATTTTACTGTATAAATCCAGGTTTCCTTTCAAACAGGAATAGACATATTTCATGAGCTGTTGACGTTTTATTTTTTAACTTTTTTTGTTTGTAGTTGTTTTGGCGATTGATTGAATTACTAAAGAAAAAAAATAGAATGATGCTATGTTTTAAACATGGAATTATGTTGTTCATAAATTATTAATAGTAAATAAAGTTTTAAATTACACATAAACCAGAATATGCGGACAAAAAAGCGATGCTGTAAAAACAAAGAAAATATTAATAAATAATGAATAAATATAATACAACATATGAAGAGTTCAGATACTAAAGCATCTCAATGCGATGAGAAATCATCTTAAACTAAAACTAAAATTTCAGATACAGTGCTCAGCATAATTGAGTACACCCCTTTTAAAAATGAATTTATTTTGGTGTATTTAAACAAAGCTAATTTATTAAACATAATAAAGGGACTAAGCCGACAAGAAAATAAATGAATGATATATCATTCATTCCTTATCATTCATTCCTTTTCTTGTCGGCTTAGTCCCTTTATTAATCAGGCTAAATTAAATAAAATTAAATAAAATTTAATTTAATCAATTAAATTCAAGCTAAATGTTGCAACTTACAAAAATTCAACTAAATTTCTCAACTTTTTAGCTTCTCTTGATTTTTCCTCTTTTTAAAATTTTACTATTATTTAATTTACTAATTTACTATTTTTCTATAACTTATACATTTGGCTGTGCTAGTTTTTGGACCGTTATCTTAAGTTATTTTGTAAGATAAGCTCCAGATTTGGCTTCAGTACTGACTAATGTATATGTACAAATATAATATTGTATGGCTTCCTATTAAAAATATAAATTTAAAAGATAGATTTGAGAGGGGTTTACTCGAATATGCTGAGCACTGTATTTCACTGTTATGTTATTTTCACTGCCTAAATTAAAAAAAAAAACATTTAGAGGGTTTGCATCTGTACTCTTCGTAATTCATTCATTTATTCATTTTCTTTTCGGCTTAGTCCCTTTATTAATCTGGGGTCGCCACAGTGGAATGAACCACCAACTTATCCAGCACGTTTTCACGCAGCAGATGCCCTTCCAGCCCATCTCTGGGAAATCATATATAATTACACTTATTAAAGAATATTATTGGAGAATTGCCTATTTATATTCCATTGGCATAAATTCAATTCAGTTAAATTCATTCTGCTCTCACGATTGCTCAAATTTTTAAAACCTGTATATTTATTTTTTAGCTTAAAACAGCACGCACATTAGTCTAAAAAGCTTTGCATATAAAAATCATAATAATAATATTCAATTGAAGTCAATTTATCTTTATTTCTATAGTGCTTTTACAACTTAAATTGTGTCAAAGCAGCTTCACATAGAAGATTATAGTAGATTAAAACTGTGTCAGTTCTGTTTTCAGAGTTTAAGTTTAGTTTAAATTTCACTGCTGAAAGTCCAAACACTGAAGAGTAATCCACTGATGGACAGCTTCCCAAGTCCTGAACCAAGCCAGTGGCGACAGCGGCGGGGAACAAACTTCACCAATTGGTGAAAGTGAAGGATAAAAAACCTCGAGAGAATCCAGGCTCAGTTGGGCACGACCATTTCTCCTCTGGCCAAACGTATTGTGCAGAGCTGCAGTCTAGGCGCCGGAGTCTGGAGAACGCTGGATGTCCACCGAAGAGAAGCTGCAGGTTGGAGTGGTCACTGGCTGGTGTACAGGCTAGCTGGGCCTCCAGGATCAATGCAAGGAATCGTCTGTCACTGGGGTCTCATGGTCTCCACTCCATGACCACCACAGCAGCTGCTCAGGATACGGCCTGGTCCAGGATTATGGAAATCTCGGGAATAATAAACACAGACTTACATTAATGCACATGACATTCAAATGATAATATCTTTTAGGAAGTGTTCCCCGCTTCGGTTGCCCTAAATAATGCAGACTAATCATCCTTTAGAGGATTTGGATTTCAAAAGCATTTGTATACTAGTAATCATTCAGTCATTAATACAAAGTGACTAATGACTGTATAAAAGTTCACTTTTAGATGAAAATGCTGCAATAGTGCTTCAATTATACCTTTTCAAATACCTATTATACCTACTCCTATATTTAAAAAGGAACATTTTGTGTACCTCAATTTGTGTTCCTTTTATTATTATTATTATTATTATTATTATTGTTAAAATTATGCAAGAGGAAAACTTTGTCCCAAAAATATTTTTATGGGAAGGAAGGCTAAATATAGTTTACTGATCTTTTAACACTAACTTCTTAGTTAATTAAAAAAACAAAACATGCACTGCCGGTTAAAAGTTTGGGGTCAAGTTTTTTTTTTCATGCTTTTTATTTAAAGAAAATTATTCTGTTCATCAAGGTGACATTAATTAAATGTAATTTAAAAAAAAAAAATTTATTAAAATTTTAAATAACTTCTTTGGTATTGTTTATAGTTTTACATGAAATTATTACTTCAGTCATTATTTTATTACTATTACCGTTAATAATAATAATAATAATAATAATAATAATAATAATAATAATAATAAATATTAGATTGATTTCGGAAGGAAAATCTGAAAATTTTTTAAATCACTGAAATAATTAATAAAATTAAATTTTAAACTACTTTTGAATAATTATTGTATAGTGCAATAACATTTCACAATTTTACAATTTGTACTGTATTTTTAATTAAATAAATACAACCTTGGTGAGGAGGATAAGCTTATTTTAAAACATTTAAAAATCCTAATGACCCCAAAATTTTGACTGAAAGTGTAGTTTTAACTTCTAATGTTGCTCCGTATAATAAATAAGAATAATTATTATACACAATGTATTAAGTATGTTTTAAGACATTTTCAAAATATCTGCCCTACATTTTTTTTAAATGAGCTAAAAGGAAATGATAAATTATCTTTTTCTTTAAATAACATTTTTTTTTTTTTTAGTATCACTAACACATTTCATGGCAGCTTCAAATATGAACATAGTATTTGCTGCAATCCATTTGTTTAAGACAAGCACGCCATTCAACGAGATAATATTATTGGTCTTATTCCCAAAGGACACTTCTTGAGTTTTAAAAGGCTCTCAGTCCTGGCCGACCGTAGTGACCCAGACGTGTCCAGCCGAAAGTGATGATTGTTATAATTTACCTGTTTTCAAAGGCATAAATACGGAGACACGAAAGTCAAAGGTGAACTGCGTAAAACTTCCTGATCAGAGGGGGGCAGTGGAGGGAGAGACTTTAAAACAAGTAGCCAATTCACACAGGAAAGATTTCCATAAGCATGCTGCACTGCTTTTTCCGACGTTTAATGGTGAGCAGAAATGAATGGCAGTCTAATTTGAGCAGACTCCCTCCGTCTGTCAGTCTGAGCTGCAGGTTAGTTGACGTTCTGGAGCTTGTGTATTTAGGACATTTCCAGTTATTAACCAAATGTTTAGCCCAAAAGTGCTGCTGGAGGAGTTATATGAATCAGTTGCTTGTTCACATGTGGTTTATAGCTCATTGGATGCTCACAATTAGTTTGTCTGTCGATTCCATGCTCATTTTTGCAGGTTGTTTATTGTGTTTGTTAATTTTATTGTTGTGTGGAGGTGATTATGGGGACTGTATTCAGCAGTTTGTTTGAAAGCCAATACTATCAGTGTCTCTTCTCTTCATTTTAGAAGGACAAAAGGAAACCGATGCAGTACAAAAATACTGGAAGGGGTGTTTACACGTCATCATTTTCATTCAAAAATGTTTTATAGAGGGAAAGTTGGTTTTATGTTAACGCATTCTGACTACTTTGAACATTCGATCTGAAATCACATGCAAGTATGCTTTCAAAACAGCATTAGCACTATCTGTTTGACTAAATAAAAACCAACTTTACCTAACATAGGCTAATACTGAAAACGTAGCTCTATATACAATTATGGAGATCGTGCATTATGTAGCCAGAAGTACGTATGGCTGCATTTCGCCTTTAAAACGAAAGCTACGTGGCAGCATAATGCCGTTTCTTTTCACACTTACCAGCTAACTGTTTATCTCCATATGGACTGCTTTTCCGCTGTTACCAGTTTGTCCAGTAGCTCGCCATGTGTGTCTTGCGGACTTGAGACGCAGAGCGGAGCTGAACACGACGACAGGGTTTGAGTCCCGCGAATAACGATTCCAGAAAGTGTATAAGACAAAAGCCAAAAAATAAAATAAACAAGTAAATAACAGGGTGAGGATGTGGTAAAATCTGAAAACATGGTAAAAGTCAGACGAGGGTTTTTCTTTTTACTGGATTGCTTTTTAAAACTGTGGTTGGGTTTTAGGGAAGTGGGTAGGCAGGTCTATCGGGGCTTTTAAAAACACGATCAATCGACAGCTGCCTCCGGTGGATTTCCACAAGAACAGCAGATGCGAATGGCTCTCTCTCTCTCTCTCTCTCTCTCTCGAGAGATGTTTAAGATCTCAAAAAGCTTACACAGCAGCCTCTGGTGGATTCGCGTAAACCAAAACTGCAACAAAAAAAAAAAGACCTCCTGGGATGTATTGAGCGCTCTCCAGAAATGTATACTGTAGGGGTACATTTTCAGAATGAGCCTGGGTTGACTTTACCTCAATAAACTTTTAAAGTGTTAGAATGTCCATTTACACAACAACAGTATAACAGAGAGCCTGAAATTTTAAGCTTTGCAAATGCTTTACAAATTGCATGATTTTGAAAATTATACAGTTATTGTGTTATGTAGGAGTAAAACTATATATATAAATATTTTTACATTCTAAAAAATGCTGGGTTATTTCAACCCTATTCTGGGTGTAAAGAAGTAACTCAGGTGCTGGGTTAATTTTTTTTAAATTAAATGAATATGACCAAATTTAACCCAGTGTTTGGGTTAGTCCATATTTCACCCATTTTGGTTGAAATAACCCGCCATTTTTAATGTTCAGTCTCTAGTGGCCTGTTTCCACTGAGTGTTACAGTATGGTTTGGTTTGGTTCTGTATGCTTTTATGGCCGTTTCCACAGTTAAAAGGTACCTAAAAGTGAACTACACTGTACCACTTTTTGTGTACTTTTTGCAAAGGGTTTCTAGCCTACGCAAAAGGTCATCAAAAGACGGAGCTAGGCAAACAGCTGAACGCTATTGGTTTACTGAGAAACATAATTGCTCATTGACAAGCCAGAATAAAAACGGCGCTTCGTTTGTTTTCAAAAACACAGCCGAGACATTACAGTGTAATAATGTATACATATAATCAGTACCGCAGAGAACGCAGGCTGCGTAGGGCCTCAACTCCAGAGAGGGGCACCATCTCGATTGCTCAAAAAAAATTATTTATATTTATTTAATAATATTAACATAAACTGAGTGTAAATAAAATATATTAATAATATATAGTTAAATACATTAAAATAAATCAATTTATGACTTGCGCAAAAACAAAAGTGACATAATTTTTTTCCGTGTATGCGCATAGCCCAATAGCATAGCCGCATATGCGTGCCGTGGTCTGGTATACTTATCTTTGCGGCTGCAAGTTACAGTTCTATGCCCGGGAAAAGACAACAGCAGTCTGGAGCCGAGAAGAGAAAAAAGTACAAGATGAATAGCGTGCATCACTTTCAGGTAACTTGTGTTCATGAAACTGGAAAACATTATATTTTTGGGTTGTTCAAGTAAATTAGTTAGACTAACGTTTAAGCTTCTCCACAACTGCCTTATTTGTTGTTGTTTATGTTCAGTTCGTTGCTTTGCAGCTCTGCATTGTGCTTTATACTATGACAGGACATGTTCCATGACTTGTCGCGTTTGCCTCTCTTCTCCATGTTGCTGATAATTACACAAACTCAATTATTAATTTTAACTTGTGCAATACTTTCTGTTTGTACACCAGCTACATACACATACACATGCGCTGCACAATTATTTTACTGTATTATTTATTATTATAGAGTATATTATATAATTATATATTATTTAGTTCTTTGCAGTTGTTCATTGTTTTGTCCAATTCTATACATTTATTATTGCTGCTGTTGTTTTTGCTTGTGTCACTGGAATGAAAATTAAGTCTTTTAGTCTGTACATCAGTAGATTAGAGAGATTTTAATAGGCCGGTTTTTCATTTTTGTACAATACTATATGAAATAACAATACTGACTCATTTTGTGATTTCTGAAAGAATAATAATATAAAATCAGTCAAATTACTGTAAGCCACAGGCCATAAACTATTTTTATAGCATGAAATCATTGATCATTTTCTAAATGTTGAAGTTTTTGTTTAATATACACTCATTTTAATACACGTTTTAATTCTTACAAACTACAAATGTCTTTGATTTATACTGACAGCAAGAGTCAGTGTTTGTCACCATAGATTGTAGTGCAAGTTAAATCGACAGGTTGGTTGTAGTTTAGACACATTATGAAGAGTGCTGCACTAACCCATTGTTTTACTGAGATGTCATGAGTTTTTCTTTAAATGACTTGTTTCTTTTGTGTTGCACATGGAGGTTCAGTGCTGAAATTTGTCACGAAAGAAGATGAGGTGGAATGACCAGCGCTGCTCCAGAGGCACAGACACAGGATGCAGCACTGAGGACGTCCATCTCTACAGGTACAGAGAGGGTTTGATTTCTTACCTTTTGTAAATTTTTGAAATTGGGAATGCTTCTGCAAAAGTCATGTCCGTGTTTATTTTTTAACCATTATTTTATAATGTAAATATTTGAATGTTTAAGTATAATTTTGAGTGTTTATAAGCATATTGATGTAAATAAATAAATAACTAAATACACATGTTTGTGTGTTTTTGTTCATCTGCGGGGGCGCCACAGTAAAATTTCGCCTAGGGCACCCTTTTTGCCAGCAGCGGCCCTGTTTGCATGTTGTTTTTGAACCCAAATAAGGGCTAAATGCATGCTGCGTGTAGCTGTTCTGTAGTTGAAAATTGACCCATACTGACCCATACCGTACTTTACTGTACGACTAAGTGGAAACAGGCCATAGGCATGCATGAGTACTAGTGGACTACAAGAGTGTATGTGCACAGACGTAATGTTTCTTTACAAATTGCACACTACTGGCCTAACAGAAATAATGCAGAGTTTAGTCGCTGTCATGGATCTGTTTAAACAGCATCAACATTTTAGAAATGCAAAGGAAAACTGAAATGCTCTCTTAATGACAAAAATAATATTCAAAATATACATATACTAATATTAAGAAGAAGTTATTACAGTATGTACAAAAATATCTGGATAGCTGATTTATTCTGAAAGCAATTGTATAAAATTGTGACAATAATTCTGACTTTTTGTTACCATTTAAATTAGTAAATAACTCATAAGTACTGTTACTATACAAAGCAAATAGCCCTTTATTATTTAAAATAAAAAGCACTTTAAGAATGATCATTTGCCCTGACTTCTTTCCTTCTTTCTACCCTGTTACACTATCAGTGTTGTTTTTGTAAGTCATGGTAATCAGTGGGATTAGTTCGCTAACACAGATAATGCGCTCAGTGAAGAGAACAGTTAATGAAGAGGGCTATTAGAGACATCCTGAGGGCCCGACTCCAGGACTTCATCCTATTAGCCATTACAGCATGTTAACCAAAGATGTTACTCTTCCTTAAGTTATTAAATTCCCTGAAAACGGAAGAAAAAAGGTATGCAATGTAGAAACGAGAACAAATGCATTGTCATGCATACATTTAAACATTTACACTGTACATTGTTACAAATAATAAACCATAGAGCACAGGTGTCAAACTCAGTTCCAAAAGGGTCGCAGCTCTGCACAGTTTAGTTCCAACCCTAATTAAACACACCTGATCAAACTAATTGAGTCCTTCAGGCTTGTTTGAAACCTACAGGTAATTGTGTTGGAGCAGGGTTGGAACTAAACTGTGCAGGGCTTCAGCCCTCGATTTTGACACCCCTGCCATAGAGGATATGTTTAAGTTTCTTATAAGAACTCTAGGGTTTCATTATAGTTTTCTGAAAGGAAAATGTCAAACTATGGGTGAAATAATCTTCTATTGCAGTGCTTGTTATAGGTTTGACATATATTTGTACACACTTTTTATCACAAGTGGTCAACCATATGCGACAAACAAAAACATAATGTCACTTTTAACAATATTCTTCATGTATTCCACTGATCAAACCCTACTTCCCACATGGGATGAGTAAAAAATCAAAGCTGTGCAAAGTTTACACTACTTATCGGAGCACTTTATCTTTTGGGGCTTTCTTGAAGATTATGGGAAGAATATTGAATAGGGAAATGCCTCTGGTGCTGAAAGGAAGGGAACATTTAACGATTAAAATAATACCATCCTTACAATGAAACGTGTGGCTCTCAGCAACAAAATAATATCAGACAAATTAAAAAAGAAATGTTTAGCATTTAACACCTTTTACATGACACTTTCAGTAGGTTAAAGTAAAATAAAAATAAAACTTAAAAAATATATACATGAAATCCACTTTCACTCTTATTTTTGTGCTGTTCGAAACCCATGTGCACCACTGAGATGTAAAGCTGCAGTTCTTTCACTCAGCTGTAGTCTTGGTTGTGAGAGATTGAAATGCACAGGCCAAAGTTTACATGCATGCATGCCGACCAATCATGTCGCGCAACAAGGCATGGTAAACTTATCACAAGTGTCCTCAAAATTAATCCACAACCTATTCATTTAATATGTAATTTAAATAATGCTGACCTCTTCTTAACCCACTGTTTCATCATGACAGTCTCCTGTTGTTATACATAATAGTACAACAGCGAGTTGTCCCTGTGTGTCTCTGTGTTCTTAGTTATCTCTGTGTTCTTAGCGCCAACAGTGAATATGAAATGAACCAACAGTGAATATGAAATGTATAGGGCACTGGTTAATCGTTTGCGAATGTTTTGTGTGCAAGAATGATGATAATAATAGTAAAAAAAGGTTGTATCACCAAATATACTTGAGCAATCATTAATATACCTGGCCCAACCACACTCTAAAAAAATGCCGGGTTATTTCAACCCAATTCTGGGTGTAATAGGGTCTAAGCCAACTGCTGAGTAACATTTCTTTTATTAAATTAATAGGAACAAATTTAACTCAATGTCTGGGTTAGTCCATTTTTTATTTAGTCTGGGTTTAAATAACCAAGCATTTCTTTGAGTGCAGAGAAAGTTTATGTGTGTGAAGCACTTCATTATCATTCATATAATTTATTTACATGGATACATGTACATACAGACGACACAGTAGCTCAGTGGTTGGATCTATTGCCTCACAGCAAGAAGGTCAGTGGTTTTAGTCTCGGCTGGGCCTGTTGGTATTTCTGTGTGGAGTTTGCATGATCTCCCCATGTTTGTGTGGGTTTCCTCTTGGTTCTTCGGTTTCTCCCACAGTCCAAAGACATGCGCTATATGGGTGAATTGGCCGTAGTGTGTGAGGGAGGGTGTATTGATGTTTTCCAGTGTTGGGTTGCAGCTGTAAGGGCATCCGCTGTGTAAAACATATGCTGGATAAGTTGGTGGTTCATTCCGCTTGTGGCAAAGTGTAAATTAGTTATATTATCATTGTACTATTCATTCATTCATTTATTTGCATTTGGCTTATTGTAATAGTCCCTTATCAGGGGTCGCCACAGCAGAATGAACCACCAGCATTGTAATAAATGTGATAAATGGGTAAAACCTTGCATTTTGTGGCAAAGTGTAAATATGATAATATAAATTATAATTAATTAGTAATATTGATAATGTACTAAATATGCCTGACAGGATATTTACAGTTACAATAAATGACATTTTAGTGAGCTTCTTCAGTAAATCATGGTAAAAAATTGTGATAGCAGTTATTTTCATTTATTCATTAATTTTCCTTCAGCTTAGTCAATTATTTATCAGGAGTTGGTACAGAGGAATAAACCACCACCATTGTACTAAATATGCCTTAAGCAATTGGTTCATATTGAAATATAAATACAATAATAAAATTGTAAAATTAAATTTGTATTGTAAAGATTAAACATGTCTTGCTGACAAATGGGTAAACCTTGTATTTTGTGCCAATGAATAAATATGATACCAAAAATTATAATAAATTAGTAACATGATTATTGTACCAAATTAGAGATCTTCGCGGGACTAAATTTTGAATCTCGCTCCCGCCAGGTTTTAGCCTGAACCCGACCGCTCCCGCTTATATTCAGCATTTGTTGTCCCGCTGCCCGACCTGCCCCGTTTTCTACCCGCAGCGCCCGTTCCCGCTAAAGAGCGGGGGGAGAACAAAAGCATCATGTGTGTCTTCACACACATACATACGTACGTGCGCTCGCTCGCTCGGGAGTTGGGAGCGATATTGGTAGACCACCCGCTCCCGCTTTTTTCGGAAACTTATTCGCACCGCACAAATCTGGTCGGTTCCCGCAGACCTCTATACCAAATATGCCTAACAGGATATTTAAACAACGAATGACATTTCATTATCATCTTCAGTAAATCATGGTAAAAAATTTGTGATACACTGCAAAAATGCTTTTCTTACTTAGATTTTTTTTTTTGTCTTGTTTCTAGTCCAAGTATCTAAAAAATCTTAAATCAAGAAGAATTTTACAGACAAGCAAAACATATTGTCTTGTTTTAAGAAATAATATGCCAAAATTAAGTGAGTTTTTCCTTAAACAGAATGATCTGCCAATGGGGTAAGCTAAATAATCTTATGTTAAAAGAAAAACAAGATTATTTTGCTCACCCCATTGGCAGATTATTTAGCTTGTTTTAACTAAAAACTCACTTAACATTAACATATTATTTCACAAAATAAGACAATATGTTTTGCTTACCTAGAAAATGCTTCTTGATATAAGAATTTAGAGATATATAGAAACAAGACAAAAAATTGTAAGTAAGAATAGCATTTTTTTGTAGTCTAGCCATTATTTTTTCTTTGAAAGAAAATAAAAAAAAGACAAAATCCATTCTAATGTATCAGGAAAAGAACCAAATTTTAATAGTACATTATTTTGTTTCTGGAAAGCCCCTTTTCTTGATTTGACCCATACACAGTTGACATACGCATTGAAGTATGAACATTTTAGCTACTTTGATTGATTGTTATCAGCAGAGCAGTGTTACATTGCCTCACTTTCGTCTCCGGGGCTATCAGATTTAAATTCAAGCTGTGATTTTAAACTGGATTTAACCTGGTACAAGAGGGAACGCAGGCTGTTAGATCTGGCTTCGTTTCAGAAGAGCTATAGCCAATGCTGGAATATATAAAGTGATAAAAATCTGCAACTTAACCCAATTAAAATGCAATCAGCTTGGAGAACAAACATTAAATGGATACATGTTTCATTATAGTTTCAGATAAACACCAAGTGAAGCTATGCCACACTGTAATAGCGATATCAATTACATTCTTTTCCATTACTCAAATATGTTTCACGGTTCAGAGGATCAATTATGTTGAGGTTATTAATGTTCGGGTTGGATCTATGAAGTCATTGATGAATGATTTCATCATTTAATCTAAATGTCAGTTAACTTGTTGTTCATTTTTCAGTTTGTGACGCCCCTTCCTGATGGGACACTGTTTAATGTTAAGTCACAACTTCAATGACCGCTCCACACAGGGGCTCATTGTTCTCTCTGACTGACTTCACTCCTCACCCGTGGTCGTTTTCACATAAACTCAAGCACCACATCAAAAATGGACCATGAGAACCATTTGTGCTTCCAATTAGGTTATTAAAAGGACTCTATTGTTGATTGTTGCGATGTAGGAAACAACATATACACCAGGACCAGATGTTTGAAAGCCTGTTTTGTGATTATTGTCAGCAATCGGAGGTGTTACAGTTCAACTTGAGGGCATCATTGCTTCTGTGTGGAAAATGGAAGTGAACCGAAACATTCAAATAGTAAAGTCAAGTGAACTTTCCCAAACTAATTTCGAGAGGAGCATGTGATAGAATTGACTACAGCTGATCCTTATCACTAATCACTAACTAGCCAATCGGATCACTCTAAATTTAATATAAATATCCAGCCTAAACTTCATTCCTCATCTTCGTTTTTGGAACCCCCCCCCACCCCCCCCCCCATCCTTCCCTTCTCCCTCCTCCTCAGTTCGGGCGTCACGGCGGCTCAGTGGCTAGCACTGTTGCCTCACAGCAAGGAGGTCATTGGTTCAACACTAGCTGAGCCAACCGATACTCTCTGTGCGGAGTTTGCATGTTCTCCCCGTGTTCGCGTGGGTTTTCTCCGGGTACTCCGGTTTCCTCCCACACCCAAAAACCATGCAAAGTTAAAGTCACAAGCACATACTACAAATTAGTGCCAATAGTAATTTATTTTGGGAGCTATCGAGAACTACCTGATCTCATATCCCTCCTAATGCTTATTGACCAGGCGGGAGCCTTGGGCTCATCTATCACCGAGCTCAGGGTTCTCTCCCGGGACAGCATGCCAAACTAGCTTAAATAGTTAAGCACTATCTAAGTGTGAACTCTTGAAATATCTTTAAAGAGGACTTTGACCTTAAAAGCCAATACACGTACCCTGTCTTATAGGGCAACAGAAATATTAGGTGATTTTACACCATAAGGAATGTTTTCATAGATCTTAGAACTATTGGCGGAGGTACCCACTTTTAGGTGTGTTCACACCTCAGGAACTGGGCATGATTTTAATTCAACATGAGCTCATTGTGAATACGTACCCTCGTACATTTCTGGAGAGCATGAGTTATGTAGCCAGAGGTATGTATGGCTGCATTTCATCTTGAAAACAAATGCTACGGGGTGGTATGACACCGCCGACTGCTTCTATTTCTTTTCGCGCTACCAGCTGACCACTTTCCTCCATGTGGACTGCTTTTCCGCTGTTATCGGTTTGTCCAGTGGCTCGCACGTATGGCGTACGCAGAGCAAAGTTAAGCACAACGATAGGGTTTGAGGAGGTTCCAGAAAGAACGGTTCCAGAAAGCATGTTAATTAAAAACAAAAGGCAAAAAATGAAATAAACAAGTAAACAACAGGGTGAGAATGTGGCACGATCTGGAAACATGGTAAAAATCAGGCTGCTTCTTTTTCTGCTTTTGAAAACCCTATCGGTTGAGTGAAGAAAAGGTGGTGAGCGGGTAAATCTATGCTTTTGAAAACAGAATTTTTTGGATTTAGGGAAGAGGCTGGGTGGGGTTGATTGGTCGATCGATCCGTCAGTCGACAGCAGCCTCTGGTGGACTTATTCAAGAAGAGCTGTCATGAATGGCACTCGTATGAGAAATTTGAGATCTCAAAAAGCATACACAGCGGCCTCTGGTGAATTTGCGAAAACTAAAACTGCAAAAAAAATGTACCTTCGGGAACAAATTTGGCGCTCTCCAGAAATGTATATACAGTAGGGGTATGTATCCATAATGAGCCTGGGTTTTTTTAAATTAATGGAACTCCTTTTGGGGGAGCTTATGTTGGTTTTCTACTGATATGATATGGTTGGGCACAGCTTGACTCTGCTTGATTCGGTTTGGTTTTGCTGAGCCCATTTGCAGTTTGGTTTTGCTTAGTTGATTTACGCGAGAAGAGCAGTCACGAATGGCCCTTGCGAAAGAAATTTGAGATCTAAAAAATCGTACAAGGCAGCGTGGTGGCACATTGGGTAGCGCTGTTGCGTCACAGCAAGAAGGTCGCTGGTTCGGGCTTCAGCTGGGTCAGTTGGCATTTCTGTGTGGAGTTTTCATGTTCTCCCCGTGTTCACATGGGTTTCTTCCGACTGTTTCGGTTTCCCCACAAGTCCAAAGACATGCACTTTAGGTGAATTGGGTAAGTTAAATTGTCTGTAGTTTATGTGTGTAAATGAGAGTGTATGGGTGTTTCCCGAATACTGGGTTGCAGCTAGAAGGGCATCCGCTGCATAAAATATATGCTGAGTAAGTTGGCGGTCCATTCCGCTGTGGCAACCCCTGATGAATAAAGGGGCTAATCTGAAAAGAAAGTGAATTAGTGAAAAAATACAGTAAAGTACATATCCATAATGAGCCTGGGTTGTTTTAATTAAAGGAACTCCTTTTGGTGGAACTTATGTTGCTTTTTCACTGATAGAGTACGGTTAGGCACAGCTTGACTCTGCTCGATTCAGTTTGGTTTTGCTCAGTTTGGTTTGCATTTTCACGGCAGTTTAGTACTGTTTGAAGTGACTGGGATTGTTGCCATAGTTGTGCCACCTCCACTGTGACATCATCATGAGCAACATTTATGTAACAATCAAACATGCCTAATTAGTAATCAGCCCTGTGTATACATCATATTTTGGTAATGGTACGGCTTGCTTTGAACCTAAATTAACCTAAAGTACCAGCTATTAGATATGAAATGCAGTGGACAAAAACCCAAAAGGGAGCTATAATGATTAGGTCCTACTATAGACTAGGGTTTAACCCAATTAAATAGCAGTGACATAAGTGTACGCTGACTGTGTGAGTGCATGTCGTATAAATCGATGAAATAAAATAAAAAGTGAGACCAGTAAATATCCGGAAAATTTCCAGAACAACTTTACCGGTAAAAAAAATAAATAAAAAAATCGCTATTCATACAGTCAAGGACGTTTCTGAATTTTTCAGAAAAAGACCATACGCACATTCATTTCAATATACCAGTAAATTCTGGCATCATTAACCAGAAAGGGCTTCTAAATGGCTGCACTTGTATTTGTGAACATAGAAATGGTCGGGCTTTAGAATTCATGCAGCTGCTTGTCCCAGAGACATCCAAAGGCAGAAGCGCGAACCTCAGCTAATTGTTTACACATTTGAATACATTATAAATTCTGTGAATGGATTAGTATTGTGAACAATTTCGATGAAAACATGGAGGAACACTTTTGCATGTCAACATGTACATAATGTGTGTGTGCTGGCACTCACCGGCTGCTTCACATGCACACGCATCAAGCAACTGAAGCAGAGCTTGAAGGTAAAACAGTTGGCGGTTTATTATAAACATTTTATCGATAATTATTTACACGCTCTCTGAAATAACTGATTCTGTTTGGTATATGACATTCCAAGGTATGTTGTTGTAAGATAACAACCATTTGAACTAATAACACTCATCTGGCTCATCCTGGTACTTTAACGGTGCCTTCACACTTAGTTCAATTGCCTGGACTGTACCCAAGTTTGATAGTCCCCCCCTTGCCACCTTCTCGGTTTGTGTTCACACTGTCTTTTTTCCTTCTGAACCCCGGTACGCTTGCGTCATCGAGCTGCTGTTTTGTTTACGGCTGTTGCTGTGTGTGTCACGGAAGCAAAGCACCGAAATGTAAAGACTTACGCACATCGCGGCCATTCTGCTTTCACTGAATCTTTTGGTTTTGGACATACAGAAAGCAACTCGTATCCATCTGCCGCAAAAATATTATAAACATTCAGAACATCACTGTGTTTGCCCTGGCTCAGTCCCGCTTGTCACTAATGTTCAATATGTGACACACACACACACATACATGGACACACCAATGAACGTTATAAAAACGATAGTTTGTTGTACAGTTGGCAGTTCACTTCTGTTATTTGGCTGTTGCTAGGTGACAGTCACGAAAGCAAAGCGCCAAAATGGAAAGACTTCCGCACATCCCGGTCGATTTGCTTTTACTGAACCTTTTAATTTTGGACATACAGAAAGCGACTCGCGTCCATCTGCCACAAAAATATTATAAACATTCAGAAAATCACACAGTGTCTGCAGAAGCTGTCTTTGGAGGAGACAAGCAGACATCACTGTGTATCATTATGTTTGGCTTGGTCCCGCTTGTCACCAAGGTACGACACGTGTGACACACACACACACACACACAAAAGAACGTTATGAAAATGATAGCTTGTTATACAGTTGGCGGTTCACTTCCATTATTTGGTAAAATTGCATTCGCATAAGACGTGAACCATACCAGAGTTGCATGAACCGTACCCCAGACCACCTCTTTCAGGCGGACTCTGGTACGGTTCACGGGTGCGCACCCGAGTTCAGAAGACACGTTCACTCTAGCTAAATGTACCGTACTAAACAAACCCGGGTGCGGACCAAAAGTGCTAGTGTGAAAGCACCCTAAATCATCATTAGTGAATTGAAATATCCATATTTACATGCTTAACGGCGACTGAATAAGTAGGTTAATAAAGACTGCATTCAGACATTTTTTAATTAAAGGGGTAATAAATACAGGTCAGATCAAAGTTTTGTGTCCAATTGTTTTGTTTTGTGGCAAATAGCTGTCTAATAAGTGGGATAATGTACATCAAGGCGGTTGTTTTCTCAGAATAAAGCCCTTTTCAGCTTTGATTTGTAGCAATATAAGTGTCTTGCTTTTAAAATGCTTTCTGAGGTTTGTCTATTTTAGTAACTCTGCTGCTCTTTATGAAGTCTATTAATTATGTAGCTTGAGAAGAAGAGTCATATAAATCATTTTTCATTACTATGCTTTTATAAATGCACTTATTGCAGTCAGTTTTGGAATAAAAAAAATCCCCCAGCTTTCACATTGTGAATAGAAACATGTGGTTAGCAAAAGGTTATTTTTTTCCAGAACTAAACTGCTGGACACACACACACACGCACACACACACACGCACACTAAAGCCGAACAGGCTATTAGGGCTAAAGTGTGAGAAAATGAACCAGCGGTATTTGCTGAGCAATGACCTTGAGTCCAGAGCCGTGACACACGGCATGATGGGTATTGTGCTTGTCATCTTCCCAGTCACAAACTCTGCTTAAAGCGCACACATACAGCAAGTCAGCTGTTAAAACACTTAAAATGACGCCGATGATTGTTTCCTTGTGTAGCCGGTGGTCTAAAGGTGCCAAGCGGAGTGAGTCAGGTCTGTTAAGGAGCTGCGGTGAATGGCATGGATTTCTTCGACTACTGACATTCCTCTCAGCTGCGGTATTCATAGCGTTCCCTGTAATAATCCTCCCCGTTCGTCAGGTGTTTTCAATTCATCCAGTGATGTGTAATGGACACCTCCATTGGGGAGGGTGAAAATAGCTGGAGCTGTGAGATACGTCGACTGAAATTCTGGAAAATTCTTCAATAGTGACTGCACGAAACACATTGAAACTGTTCGTGACAGCTGTGTGAAAAATGTAAACAGTCTGA
>NC_141032.1:39045000-39075000 GCF_052040795.2 Danio rerio
TGGAGTATTAACCAAAATCTCTTTGGCGTTAGTCTGAGGATTTACTTCCAAGAGGACAAAGAGGCAATCTTTTATTGTGGCGAAGCAGTGGCGCAGTAGGTAGTGCTGACGCCTCACAGCAAGGTCGCTGGTTCGAGCCTCGGCTCAGTTGGCGTTTCTGTGTGGAGTTTGCATGTTCTTCCTGCGTTTCCGGTTTCCCCCACAGTCCAGACACATGCGGTACAGGTGAATTGGGTAGGCTAAATTGTCCGTAGTGTATGAGTGTGTGTGTGTGAATGTGTGTGTGTGGATGTTTCCCAGAGATGGGTTGCGGCTGGAAGGGCATCCGCTGCGTAAAAAAAAAAACTTACTGGATAAGTTGGCAATTCATTCTGCTGTGGCGTCCCCGCATTAATAAAGGGACTAAGCCGACAAGAAAATGAATGAATGAATTAAATATTATCGAGCCCATAATTCCCATAATTCTGATAAGTAGCCCAAACTGTCTGTCAGCAAATGTAGATTTGAACAACTGTACACTTGTTCACGTATCTTCCGATGTGTGTTCACGCAGGCCGCATCACATGGACATGAGTGACAGCACTAAAAACAAACGCTGAATCAAATCTTTTTCAAATTCTGAATCAATATTGAAGTGACTTTTGCACGCTGTGGAAGTTTGAAAACATGGCTGAAGTATTTCTTTTAGAGTGGTAATGTTATGTTTTAAAACTATTTTAATCACGCAAAGCTGATGTAGATTTCGTTCTTATGAATGGGTTAACACAAAAGTTTTGTTCAGCCACTGAAATCTCCCGGCAAAAGATTGATGTGACTATTTTCAGCGTTACAAGGGACCTTTTTCAGCATCTTTAATGTAGATTTTTATTTAGTTTAGCAACAAAAAATAAGTAAGTAGCGCTATGGTTTTACATTCACATGGTTCATTTTTGAACAATGACAGCCTGTCATGAGCTCCCTATATTGTTAACCATGCTACTCTGAATATTCGGTCTGAAACAGCATGCAAGTATGGTTTAGAAATAAGTGCAATTCCTGCAGCTCGCCGGCCAACCACTAAGCATACAGGCGTGTCTTTGGACGACAGGGGAGGGATTGTATTTGAAAGCTATTTTGCTAACCGGTTAGCATTAGATCACCTACTGCACCTTCATAGATATATACACTAGATATCGCATAGGGACCCTGAGAATGCGTCAATAGCGCCGCCACATTGGTACAGTGCTCCCAGGACAAATGTCATTCAACCGCACTAGTCAAGACAGTGTTATTACATGAAGGTGCGGGACTTTAGCGCTGTCTACGAGTGTAGTAACGAGCAAACAAAGAAAACAAGGCACAAAGGCAGAACATTTCATAGGTAATATTATGTTTTTTTCTGTTTTTGTATGTTCTGAACTTTTGTGCTAATCAGGTAACGTTATCGATGATAACAGTCACTTACGGCATTCACCATACGGCAAAGCAGCTCCAACTCGCACTAAACACTCGGCTTATGCTAGTTTTGTTGAATAAAATCAGCAAACAATGCAAAAGAAATATGACAACGAGATGCTGCGCTGCCAGAAACTTGTATTATTGTCGCCTAACGTTAGTGAAAGAGTCGTTCGGGGGATTCATTCACAAACGAATCGCTCCCTCTGTCAGTATTAGAAGTGAAAGCAGGAGAGGAGCTGTGTTTCAGGACACGTATTAGATTAAATTTAACAGGGAGGGTGAATAGTACATTTCTGTACTGTACACACAAACACAAGCTTTTTGTCAGGAATGCCCGAGCGGTCACTGATCCATCAATGTAGAAAAGTGATGTAAAATTATAATTTTCGTAATTAGAAAAAAAAATTTCTTACTAACATCCAGGAAAACTCCCGATCACTGATATGTGTATATGTGTTCTGGCTTTGCATGGCCACAGTCCTCCACTGTACCTTGGTCCCGCATTCATTTCAAAGGAGCGCTACCCTGTAGCAAGATGGCGGCGCTATTGACGCATTCCGTCCAATAGACAGCAATAGGCCAGGCGACATCTAGTGTATATATCTATGCTGCACCTTTAACTAGTGAAGGTTAAAACACGATGAGGAGCAGAGTGACAGCAGATGGCGAGTATCAGCTTGGGATCTACTGAGTGGGTTGGTAATGGGCGACTCGAGTCTTCAATCTTGGCAGTTGAAACCTGAGAAAATGTGACCTGAAGCAGTAACCTGATCTGATTTGATAAGCCAGGCTTTTCAGGCTTCCACATGTGTCTGGGTTTGTGTGTTGACATGTTGGACGTAGAGAAAGTCTGTGTATTGGATATCAGAAAAATGCATCCAAGTGTGTTGATGTGTTAAGAGTTGTACATATCGAGGGATGATTATATCTTACAACTTTTGTGGGGGGGTAGTGGTTTGATGGTCTGATTGGTGTGCTTGGCTTTGAATGGCAAATGTTTTTGAAGGAGTGAAAGGATTAAGATGATAACTTGAAACTTGTTTCCAAAGTAAAGTCAAGCCTTTCATTTCAAACCAAAACTGTGACATTGGATACTGTATGGGTTTACATGGTTGTCTTGGAAAATGTATCTTCATATTACATTTATTTTTTTCTTCATTGGAATTCCATGAACTCTGCTTGTAATAAAAGTCTTCACGGAGTAGGTTAAGATAAGGAAACAAATTTACGAATCAATTTTGATCTTTTATAATCTAGTCTCAATTTTTTTTCAGGTGGACACAAACCATGTTTTTGAGAACTACAATTATGAACTGCCGATTTGAATGTGATTCTTTCAAATTTGAATTACAAGTTAATTAATTTCCCAACCCTAAGCATTTGAAGTGTTTAAATTATGCAAATGTATAGCTTTGTTTATTTACATTCGAATTTCTTTCTTTCCAAGCAAAAAGTAAACCTATATCAAAAACAAATATCACCAAACAAACTTGTTATATTATTACATTAGAAAAAAAATGTATCCCAAAAAACATTAAAAACTACTTAAAATGACAAAACAACTTTTAGTTTAGACTTTTAATATATTTTGAGCTGATTTTCTAAAACAAAATGCACATTAACTGAACATGACTAAAATCAAATTAAACATTAATAATAATTACTTGACTATGAGCAAGCAAACTAAAATCTAACCTGAATTAAATCTACATAGACATGACTAGAAATGACAAAAACTATTCATCTAAAATTACATTAAAAATGTGCAAAAATAAAATCTAATTTAATAAAAAAACAAAAAACGAGTATATCTATGATATCGTCATAATGAGCACATTCTAAATTTTTCAGGATGGATACAAAACATGTTTTTTTACGAAAAACAATTATGAACTGCCGATTTAAATGAGATTCTTTAAAATTTGAATTCCAAATGAATTACTTTCCCAACCCTGAGCATTTTAAGTATTCAAATTATGCAAATGCATAGCTTTGTTTGATCTACACTGGAATGTTGCATTTATTTATTTCTAAACAAAAAGTAAACATGTATCAAAACATATCAGCAAACAAATATATTATAACATACCAAAAACATACCAAAAACATTAAAAACAACAAAAAATGACAAAACAACTTTTAATTTAGACTTAATATATTTTAAGCTGATTTTCTAAAACAAAATACACATTAATTGAACATGACTAAAATTAAAACAAACATAACAAAACTGAGCAAGCAAACCCTAACCCTTACCCAGGGGTGTCCACACTCGGTCCTGGAGGGCCAGTGTCCAGGAGAGTTTAGCTCCCAAAATCATCAAACACACCTGAATCATCTAATCAAGCTCTTGCTAGATATACTAGAAACTTCCTGACAGGTGTGTTGAAGCAAGTTGGAGCTAAACTCAGCAGTACACTGGCTCTCCAGGGCCGAGTTTGGACACCCCTGCCCTAACTCTACATAGACATGACTATAAATGGCAAAAACTACACATTTATTAAACCTCATCTAAAATGACATTAAAATGAGCAAAAATAAAATCTAATAAGAGCACATTCTAGGTTTTTCCAGATGGATACAAAACATGTTTTTTACAAACTACAATTATGAACTGCCCATTTTAATGGGATTCTTTTACATTGGGATTCCAATCCCAAATTAATTAATTTCCCTACCCTGAGCATTTTAAGTCTTTAAAGTTTGCAAGTTAGAATCTCTCATTTATTTATTTTTAAATAATCATTAGAAACTAGTGAACTCCAGCAACACATGTAATTAAAAAGTAATAAATAAAAAATTAACACATAATAAAAAATAAAGATGACAAAAACATATTTACTAAAACTTTAATGTTCAAAATATAAAAAAATACTTTTAGATGACTTTTTTTTCGTTTTTTTAAATATAAAATAAACAACTGAACATGAATAAAATTAAAACAAACAAAAACATCTCAAATTTCTTATTTTTATTTTAATTACTTGACAACGACCAAGCAAACTAAAAGCTAACCTGTATTGAAACTACATGAAAAGAAATGACCTTACATCTTATTTTAATTTAAATGAAAAAATCTAATTTATTATATTAAGAAAACCTTATACCGCTAAAACGAGCACATTCTAGTTAGCATCTCCATAACAATTTCCATTTTTACAACTCAAATTATCCAGCCTGCCCTGAATTATACCCTTCTCTATTCTCGTTCCAATTCTGTTTTAGTTTCTAATGGCATTGCAAACAAGCAATATCTCTGGTTTCCACACTACATAAATGTGTCAAGCCATAATGATATCATCTCTTATTTTATGAGCGTGTTTGCCGGGAGCAAATCTTCCCCACACCATCAAGTTCTTCAAGTTGTAAAAATGGAAATCAGTTTGAGGGGAGTAAAAGGAGCAGTGTGTTAGCAAATGGTTATGGTTTTCTGCAAATATCCTTTAATGGGGAAAAGTGTGAGACGTCCATTGGTTGGTGGTCAGGGTGACGCAGATTGCTGGACTTCACACAGCTATAGAGTGTTACTCATTTGAGGACGTATCGTAAAAAACACATCTCGGTGAAGAGCTTTAGATCCTGTGCCAGAGCTCTTAAACTCAATACCTCTGAATGGATGATTGCACTGCTCTCTCAGGCGATTAAAACAAATACAGAATATATATTTTATAGTATTATTTATATCACAGAAATATTGTGTTTCAGATAAACAATATTCTTTTAAACATTCATAATTTATTTTATTTTATTAATGCAAGTTAAGTTAAACTTAAAATCATAAAGATGAAATAAAAAATAATAATTGTTTCATTAATTAAAATTAACTGTGGAAAAATGTCAAAATAAATAACCTAAACTTATTTAATCTGTTAATTTTATTTTTATGTTTTAATTTAACTTGATGCTATTGCATACACATGTATTTTCTAAAAACGCACAAAAATATTTGTACATTTAAAATGAAAACTATAATTAAGTTAATAACAAAAACACAACACAATTACTAAAATTTTACATTTAATTAGATAAAATCATTTTAAAAATCATAAGTACAATACAATGATCAGTGATAAAACATAAAAATGGCAAAGCAAATAACAACAAATATTTTAAAAATTTATAGTTGAGAGAAATCTTTTAGATTTGACCAAAACATTACAAAAAACACAATTACTAAAATTGTACATTTAATTTAATTAAATTATTAACAATCCTAAATACTATACAATAGATAAGGGGTCACCAATCTAGATCCTATAGAGCAGGGGTCACCAATCTCTGTCCTGGAGGGCCGGTGTCCCTGCAGGGTTTAGCTCCAACTTGCCTCAACACACCTGCCTGGATGTTTCAAGTATACCTAGTAAGAGCTTGATTAGCTTGTTCAGGTGTGTTTGATTAGGGTTGGAGCTAAAATCTGCAGGACACCGGCCCTCCAGGAAAAAGTTTGGTGATCCCTGCTATAGAGGGTTGGTGTCCCTGCAGGGTTTAGCTCCAACTTGCCTCAACACACCTGCCTGGATGTTTCAAGTACACCTAGCAAGACCTTGATTAGCTTGTTCAGGTGTGTTTGATTAGGGTTGGAACAAGTTTGGTGACCACTGCAATAGATGATCAGTGATAAAACATAAAAATGACAAAAACAACTAATGTAAACCTTGTTGAAAAATAAACCTAGTTTAAACAAACAAATCTTAGATTCAACAAAATTACAAAAATGAAGCACAACACAATTACTAAAATTGTGCATTTAATTTAATTAAATCATACAAACTACAACATATTATTGATTATTATATTAATAAAATGCTCTGCACAATTTATTCAGCAACTGAAATTAACTGTGGGTAAAAGCCAACATAAATAACCTTAACTTATTTAATTGATGTTATTCATATTTTTTATGTATTATCTTTAAAGTTTAATTTAAATAACATTATTTTAAAAGTGCATACACTTATGTTTTTCTAAAATCACACAAAAATACTAATAAATTGAAAAAACCTAATTAACAAAATGACAAGCACAAAACAATTACTAAAGTTGTACATTTTAATTAATTCATAAAAATTTATAAGAAATGTACCACAGATGATAAAACGAAAAAAATTGCAGAACAACAAAAACTAAAACTTTATAGTTGAAATTAAAAAAGATCTTAGATTTGACAAAAAATTAAAAAAGCAAAACAAAATTACTAAAATTGTACATTTAATTTGATAAAATCATAATCATAAATACTATACAATAGTTAGTTGATTAATTAATTAATGTTATTCTTATTTTTGTTTTAACTGTAAAGTTTAAGTAAATACCACCATTTTTTAAAAAGTGCGTTTTACAACAAAAACAAACATACTAATAAATTTAAGAAAAAACGACAAAAAAACACAACACAATTATTAAAATTGTTCATTTAATTTAATAAATTCATAATTCATAAAAAATATAACAGATGATTATTGATGTCAATAAAATGCTCTATGAAAAGTCAATAAACATAACCTAAACTTATTTAACTGATATTATGTTTTCTGATTTTACTTTAAAGTTTAAGTTAAGTAACACAATTTAAAACACACAAAAATTCTAATAAATAAGTACAAATTCATTCATTTTCTTGTCGGCTTAGTCCCTTTACTAATCCGGGGTTTTTACGCACCGGATGCCCTTTCAGCCGCAACCCATCTCTGGGAAACATCCACACACATTCACACACACACTCATACACTACAGACAATTTAGCCTACCCAATTCACCTGTACCACATGTCTTTGGACTGTGGGGGGAAACCAGAGCACCCGGAGGAAACCCACACAAATGCAGGGAGAACATGCAAACTCCACACAGAAACGCCAACTAAGCCGAGGTTCGAACCAGCGACCTAGCGACCTTCTTGCTGTGAGGCGACAGCACTACCTACTGCGCCACTAAGTAAAATAATGAATTTTTTTAAAAAAATGACAAAAACACAACACAATTACAAAATGTTTACATTCAATTTGATAAAATTGTAAATATTATTCAACAGATTATCAGTGATGAAACAAAAATGACAAAAACAACAAATAAACTAAAACTGTATAGTTGAAATTAATGATCTCAGATCTGACAAAAAAAGATTAAAAAAGTACAACACTATTACGAAAATTGTACATTTAATTTAATAAATTCATAAAAATGTATGAAAACTACAACAGATGATTATTGAAATTAATAAAATGCTCTATATAATAATATTAAAATATTTATTATATGCCCACTACTGGTAGTCAAAAAATAGTGCTATTAAATGCATAAGAATGGTACTGTATAACAGTTGCTTCCGTGTGTTTCCTAAAATGTGTCACCCTCCAAAAATGTAAAATGTCAAACTAATTTGCTTTTGCTCATTAAGGAAATGTTTGCATAAACTTTAGCAGACAGAATAAAACAAAGAAATCTTCCAATACCGACACTATTTGGGTAATGACATCACCTGGGGCCAAAGCTTTTCGAGTTGTTCTTTCATTTACTAATGAAATCAAAACATTGCAATCAAATAAAAGAAAATATATTAACATCACCTACTTTGCATGCTTATTCCCAGCAAGGAAAAGCAGAGAAAACCAGCTTGGAAACAAAACATTTGGCAACAGCGTGTGCAATTAAAGCATTACAGTACGAGTCGGCCACAAATGTTTCAGTAAAACTAATTGGATGTTTGACTTAGCCAATTGTACTGTAAAGCTGGGTCTGAAGTAACCTCTATGTACAGCGAGTGTACTGTGTAATCCTGCTGAAACCTCAGCTGCTGTTTGGGACTCTTGGGGAATGTAATGTTTTATAAACAAGGTGGGAAAACGAAAACCAACTGGGAATAATCTCCATGGCTAATCAGCTCCTACTCGCCATCCCGATTCAGGTCTCCTCTGGCACAGCAAAAACTCAAAAACAATGTGGTTTGGCACTGGCCAGGCCTGAGAGCTCTGGATTTAGCTATTTAGATGATGTTTCGCGAACTGTGTGACTGAGAGTGAAGCCCCTTTCACACCAAGCATGATGACTATAAATATAAATACGACCAAATTTACATTCACACTGATGTATACACACACACACACACACACATACAAATATATAATTTTTTTTATGTTTTTCATTTGGCATTACCTCGTTGTAACTAGCAGGTATCCTCAGTGTGCTACTAGACATCTGACCAGTGAATCCAGCTTGTGTAATCTTTTTTTTTTAGTTAGTAAAGTTGAATGTATAAATAAAAACTATTTTCCCCAGCATTTTTAAAGGGGGCAAAACAAAGACACTGAAACTAGCACTGGATACCTTGCATAACTTTCATGCATTTTAAGCATTATTTCCTATTGTATAACTAATTGTTTTAGTCATTTATAGTCAGAGGCCCTTTTCACACATACTGGCTTTTCCAAAATATTATTGGCAATTAAATTAAATTAAATTAAATTAAATTAAATTAAATTAAATTAAATTAAATTTAATTTAATTTAATTTAATTTAATTTAATTTAATTTAATTTAATTTAATTTAATTTAATTTAATTTAATTTAATTTAACACAAAGTGATCATGTATGAACAGGCCCTTTTTAAAAATACTGTTACATTCGTTCCGGCAATTTTCCAGAAAGCGAAGTTGTAACAAAACCAGTAATTTCCTGGAATGCTGCTCTGTGTGAACGCAGAAGGAAAATTGCTGGAAAGAGCATGTTAACGCTTAAAGGGGTCACACACCAGGAGCGCCACTCAGCGCCGCGCCGCGTAGCGCCATGCATTTCAGAAATCTAAACATAGGTTTCTATCAGGGTACACATACCGGTGCCGCATGTCGCCGGCTGTCGGCGGCACCCAGCCATGACTCAGGACACTGTTAATAATTCTGCCATGCCACAGAGCGCCATCTGATTAGTTTCATTTTAAATACCATGCGAATGTGCACGTCTGGTGTGTGATATTTTAAAATGTCATGTGCGCGCCGTGTTGCGGCGCTGAGTGGCGTGTCTGGTGTGTGACCCCCTTTAGAATGCGCTGATGTGGACTTCTACCCCGACCAGCCAGACTCATTCACTGCCGCGCTGTTTATGAAAATAAACAATTTAAATTCTTCTCCAGACACAATTAGCTGCTGCTTATTAATCAGATAATGTTTCTACGTTCCTTCCTAGTGCCAACTGTGGGAAAAATGATTGATAAAATTCTTATGATAAACTGCTGTGAGTTTGCCTGCCAGCTTTGTGTGACATGCATGCATGTGAAGGAGCGCTCCTGTGAGTCAGATTTGAGTAGCCTATAAAACATCGGTATTCTTTAGTTTTAAAAAGTCGCACAAGCTGCGGCACAAACTCAAATGTATATCTCGATATGCAAAAGTATTCCTCCATATCTTTTCATCGATGTTTTTAACCATATCCATCAGATTTTGTAAGGTTGTTTAATGTGTAAACAATCTGTTTCTTGCGCTTTTGCTGGATGGTATCTGCTGGATGGTCTGTCTCTGGGACAAAAGCAGCTACACGAAAAGTTTTAAATAAAAGTGAAACCATCAAGCAAAAGATGAACCCCCTTAACGTTTAATACAAGCGCGGCCGTTTGGAGTTCATTTCTGGTTAATGATGTCAGAATTTACCAGTATTTTGGAATGGATTGTGGAACGTTATTGCCTGTGAAAACAGCACATATTTGAATTTACCGGTAAAGTCGTTCCAGAAATGCTATTATTTTTAAATAATCTTTAATAAGAAGGCTGAACATCAAGCAGAGATTCTTCACAATGTTGTCTGTAGCTTTATATTGCATGTTTTTTACATTTTAGTGGATTCTTAATGACTGTTAGTGTTTTTGTGTGTTTATTAGCTAAGAGAGAAAGAGAAAAAAACATTTTAAAATTGATCTCAAAAGAATTGTTTTCAAACTTCCTTATCGTTATAGTAGTTTGAACTATCATTATCTTTATAGTTAGCATACTTGGTGTGAAAGGGCCTTTTAAACTGGGACTTATCTTAAAATTTACGAATTGGTTTTTTTTTTTTTTGCTAAAGTCACTTGTTTTGTCTTTATTTGTAAGACATTTTAGATCACATGTCTCAAACTCAATTTCTGCAGCTCTGTTTTGCTCCAACGCTAATCAAACACAGCTGATCCCAATAATTGAGGTGATCAAAAGAGTCTTAAACACCTTGATTAGTTGCATCAGCTATGTGCGATTAGGGTGGAGCAAAACTGTGCAGAGCAGCGGCTCTCCAGGAATAGAGTTTGGGACCTTTGCTTGAGAAAAAAGCATCTACCTTAGATTCTGATGTATGATAACCTTGGATAAAATTATCATGGTTTTGCGATATTGTGATTACTGCTCTAAATTATATTCTTCTTAAATGTCAGGGTAAAAAACTTAAACTTCGTTTCGTTTTGAAGACAGTATTTTGAAAAACATAAATTATTTTGGAACAGTAAACATGTCAGGCTAAATAAATTATTGATTTTCCGCTGTCTTCGTTTGTTTCAAAAACACAGATTTGTTTACAATTTAAAACGGCATCTTTTTTTAAAAACCTTGACTTTTCCAAACCGCGGTATAGCTTATCACGGTTATCGTCCCATACCAAGTACCAAATGATTAACTGTAAATAAAAAAAGTAGTCACAAACACTTTTCATAATCAAATTATCATAATTATATAATTTCCTGTCAACACGATGTTTAATTGATGGGAATTGCAGAGTTTTTGCAAGCACATCCACATCCTTATAATCAGATGCTTTCTTAACTGTTGTTTTCTCACTGTCTTTTTCTTGTGGATTCATTATGTAGTAAAGCGCACAGCTGTACATCTAAATGTCACCATTAAATACTAGTATATTGCTTCATACCATCTTTTGAATTATCAGTGAATGAAAAAAAATGTATGCACTCAAATCACGGTAAGTCTGTGTTTGCATAAGCAATAATTTGCTGACTGCAGTTCACATGTTGGCCACCGGTGTCACTAATAACATGGCTTTCTGATTTCTATATGTAGCCTTTTTTAAATGACATTTTGTGACCTGTGTGACTGCAACGTGTGACTGAAAATAGCTCCCCAACAAAATAACAAGATGCGTTTGATATCAGATCTGCCTTGTGTCTTTATGTCCGTATTAAATCTGTCATCATCAAGGGCGAGCGGTGAGGTTTGAAAGGAACCTCTCGCACCGATCCTTCTCAGATGATATTGTGCCGTGTCAGTGGACCCTAAATAATGGTCTTTTCCAGTAAGAGAAGCTGCGAGCGCCGTTTGAATCAATCCAAAGCCTTGGAAAGTGAATCCAGAGACATATTTCCACATGTGAGCAGCAGGCATGACTGGCTCATCTGGCATTGCCGCAGAGATTTGAGCTTATATGGTTGAACTAAACTCGTGAGGGTTGTTCCTCCATCCGCTTGTCTTTTCTTTTAATGTTCCATATTTATATTCCAACAGTTCCGGCTCTGTAAATGTACCCAGGCTGAAGAATATCTATCAAAATCCATGTTTCTTGGCGGATCTGACCCACTGCGGTACTGTTATATTATAACAATACCCTAATGCTCAAGAGCTGTAAAGGTCTAACCCAACTTGTTTTTCTTGGTCGGCTAAGTAAAATATCTCAGCATACCTTTTTTTAACGCCCTTTTATCCCACTGCAACAATAACATACCATACACTACAGCGGTTAGCGTGCCTGATGTCCCATTTCTGGCTCTTTCTCTGTCAGAATGTCCTGCCAGGCCAACTTCCTCTCATATCTGCTGACATGAGCTCCACTTCTGCGCTTATTTGTTCAGCTTTAGGGAAGGAATTGTCGCCGCTGCCAGTATCCTCTATCCATTCCACCATCAACATAGCAGACATTTCATAGACATTCACCTGCAGAGAGACACACTGAGATGCCGAGGATTATGGGTTTATCAAAATGTTTCATAGATGGAACAAAGTTGCACTGTGGAAATGACCCAATTGCAGAAGTCGCTAAATAACTGCAAATAACTTGGGTTTTAAATTAATATTTATGTTTATAAATATACATAGCCATATCGCACTGCTACTCGTTTAATATTGCAGTTATATAACAGTTAGATGGCAAAATCATGTATATAAAAAACAAAATCAAACACGGAGAGTCTAAAAACCCTTTTGTAAGAGGAACCACTTCTTTCATTCATTCACATGTGCAGCTGACGGTCTGGGGTGTGTTTCCCAAAGCCATCGTTAGCCAACTAAGGTCGCAAGTTCCGTCGTTACAAACATAGTTTGTTGATTTTGCCGTTTTCCAAATCAGTCCATCCAACGAACATTCGTAAAGTGCGTTGCAAACTTGAGGACTTGCAACTACAGCTCTGGAGCTGTAGTTAGAAGCATAGTTCCTGGCTGTGTTCTATTCCCACTTATCCCCCTTATGCCCTATTTATTTAGAACATTCTAGCATTCAAGGTTGGAATTATTAAAAATATAAGAGCATTAAGGTCATCTCTCTTAGGTGTAATTTGGTTCCAAACAATTTTTACAGTTTAGTTTTAGCGATCTTCATGTTTACAGTTGTGCTTCCTTCGCAGTGCACTTTGAAAACATTGTTTGAAAGCTTGTGAAAACAAAAAGCATACGTTAATTTTTTAAATTTATATTAGGTTATTTATTAAACATCTGTACTGTATATGACATGGGCTTGCTGGTTAACTTTTCTGCAGTTGTTTACAAGTGTCAAATTGTAAAAGTATTTAAAAAAATAAAAAATAAACAACATCCTACTTAATAATAATAATAATTATTATTATTATTATCATCATCATCATCATCATTAATATTATTATTATTATGATTAAAGTATGTTTTTTCATTTCTAATAAATAATAAATATTACATTTCATATCTTAATAGCCTCATTTATTTATTTATTTATATGATTTATTTATAATATTAGAATACGTGTTAGCTTTTGTAAGTGAAATGTTTTAGAATAGTATATTATAATATTCAACACTGCCACTGCCTCGCATGGTTCAGGACTGGTAGAGCTACGCATCGATGAATTTGCTCTTCAGTGTTTGAACTCTCAGTAATGATTAAATCACACTGAACTGAGCTAAACTGAACTGAACTGAACTTAAACACTAAAACCTGAACCACACTGTTCCAGTTACTATGACCATTTATGTGAAGCTGCTTTGACACAATCTACATTGTAAAAGCGCTATACAAATAAAGCTGAATTGAATTGAATTGAATCAACTTATAAATATTATTAGTACAGCAAACATTTGCCCTATATGTGCCATTTACATGTATTTCAGTTAATATGGAAAGCGAATGCATGTTTTTACCAAATCTTATATTAGATTTTATTTTAAAGGCATGTGCGTGTAAAACAATATAATTTGCACAAGGAAATTAAGGGTTTTTCTGTAAAGAAGTTGTTACTCCACCCCGTTTAGAGCATCATTATGGGCGTTTTACGTAATAACACGTTTCAAGCAATGGATCTGCGACAGAGAAACTACGGGTTTTGGGAAACACTCATCACTACATAGTTCTTTTCCCAAATCATGCATCGTACTATGATAGTTCAGCCGCGAGTTACACTGAAAAAAGTGTTGCATGCAGAACTGTTGCAAACAATTTTTACTTGTGTTGAATTTAAACAAACAAATTAAATTGAACAAACTTCAACTTAATTTGTTTGTTTAAATTCAACACAAATAAATTGTTTACAACCACTTAACGTAAAAAAAATTGTTTGGGAAACGCACCCCAGAACAGCAGAAACTGTTGCTCATTCATAGGGCTATACAGTAAGCATTTAGAAAAAAATGCCGTATGTGGTGTAAAGAGTAGGAAGTTCAAATAGATTACGTCATACTTTTTACAATTAAAACAGTACTAATGTGTAATGTTCATCAGGGCTCATGACAGGTCTGTAATAAAGGTTTAGCTTATACTGTACATAAAAAATAAAACATGTGGAGAAAAAAAAAAAAATCTGACACTGATTTTGGATGATTTTGTGGCTGCAGCACTTGTAAACATGCCCAGAATGATGGAAAGGGTGTTAGTATTGGCTTTATCATAGGAAAAGGGGGAGAAATGTTCAACCCTAATATTTGGGTTTAGCATGAGGTCTCATACTCGTATAGAGTAAGCTACAGGTGATGCGTTCGGCGTTGTGTAACTGTTGTGACATCAGTTTTGTCAGTTCATTATTGGTTTCACACAGCGTATGATCTGGAAAATAAACCATACATGGATAAACAGTGCAAAAAAAAAAAGAGATTGTTTGGAGCCAATTTCGCTCATGTGTGAAATTCCTATCAAAGGTGCTACATCATAGTTTTCTGAGCAGCACGTTAATAATCGCATGCAAGTCAAGCGTTTCGCCAGCCGCGCTGATTACAAAAGCTAAAAAGTGCACTGTTTCTGGAGAGAGCTGTGAACGGACGGCTGTTGTGATTTGTGTTGGTGGATCTCATTCCACATGCATTCCTCCTCTCATGATTAATAACGACAGCTAGAGCAATACAATCTCCCTGTAGTCACAGAAAACAAGCTTGAAATGACAATAAACATTCGGCAGACATGAAAACAGAGATAAGTGCCATGCCGATACAGCTAGACTTAATAAACAGCAGGAGAAGAGTGGGAAAGACGAGCTGCGCATCCTAATGAAGTCATCCTTTTTCTCTTCATATACAGTGATAAGGTTCAGGACCGGTTCAGGCGATTTATCTTTCCGCCAGAGGAGGGGGGTCTTGAAATTGGGTCTGGCTTTAGTTTTCTTTCATCGTCCTTTTCTTTAATGTTTTTTTTTTTTTTTTTTTTTAATTAATTCAGTCAAGCTTTCTGTTATTCGTTTAACTCTAGGTGCACCTATGCTGTTGTGTGTATACGTGTGAAGCTGTTAATAGCACTGATAGATGAATATGTGTAAATTTGATCAATTTGATGCTTTTATGTGGTTAAATAAGATCAAGCGGACACATGGAATATTAAGCTACAACAGAAAATCTGATCGATGGTAATGTCAGCGAAAATAAATGAAACTCTAATTTAAACTAGCTTAAATTGACCTTCATGAAAAAGTAGGGGTAGATTTTACTCAGACTTAAACGTGCCGTGTATTAAAACAATAAAAACTCTGAAATCTGAAGAAAAAAGCCCAGGACAGACTTTGACACATTTTTGCCCTCTTTCCTGAACTTTCCTTTCCCTCTGGTATTGATAAATACATGGGTGTGACTGGTTACAAGGTTTTGCTCTCTATCTTTGATAACTTTTGGTTGCATCCCAACAGTAAATCTTTAAGTCACTGGTTAACTTAGACAAAATATCCCTTCATTGCTCTCCTGGGGTATTTATGGCCCATTTTCAATGACTGGTACAGTACGGTGTGGTACGGGTCACCTTTATCAGGCTTGCGTTTCGAATGCCTAAAGAGTTCCAAGGGTATGTTTTTGTTGTGCAGATGCTTTACACACAAATACTGTGTATAAATGTTTATTACCAACCTTTCTATGGACATGATTGGATTATTACTGGAGATTAATGACAGTGCGAAATAGCCTACTGTAACATCTGCAATTATATAAAATTACATTCTCCGAAATGTTACCAATTACAGAAAAACTACCCACAGAAAACTGTACATTTTGTCCTTATTTGGGTTTAAATGCAACACGCAGCATATAGCCCAGTCAGAGCAAACCTCTCATCTGTATCTTTAATCTTCACCATCACATGTAACCTCTGTTAAAAAGTGATGATAAACATGGCAGTTTGTTCATATTTTAGGTTGCTGAAAAAATCATTTGCTCCTTTGTTTTTTCTGGCTTCTCCTTTGTTTTTTCACGCTAAACTCTGGTGTTTGTTCATTTCTGAAAACATCGAATGTCAGAAGCACCTCAATAATCATGTGCACGTTATTATCATCAATTGAAGTTCATTATTTCAAATATAGACACGCACACGACCGATCGCGAGCTCCCCGAAGAAAGTGAAAGTACACAGACTTTTAGACGGTCTCGTAAAACAAAAACAGGGCTTGTCAGATTTTGTTCTTTTTGGCTTTGTGGCTGTTCATCAAGACGATGACAAGGTTTGTTTGATCTCAGGTCGTCTATGGCTTGTTATTATATGCAAGTATTATGATGTAATGCTCAACTCTGTATTTAAAAATTCTTTGTTTTCATTCACCTGTTTGTGTTTGCGTGAGTGACGTTTCTCTGTATATCAATAGTGTTCAGCTGCAGTCTCCTTTTGTCATGCTAGATACCCTTTGCAAAGGGTACCCAAGAAGTAGTATGGTACGATTTGCTTTTATATGTATTTTTTTTCAGTGGAAATGGCCATAAAAGCGTACCGTACCACTCAGTGGAAACGGGTCATTAAAGAGAAGGACGAAATGTCTCGGGTTCACAAGACTGTATCCAGACCAGCCTCTCAAGCTCAATACTATGTACAATTTGGACTTCCATCTATACTCTTAGATTTGTCTTTGAGTAATTAATGTTGTGCGTTTACTGTACTTCTGAATTGGCTTTTATTGTTTCATCCTGTAATTGGCATGATACACTTTCATCTGGAAAATAAAGTAGGTTTTGATGCGTTCTGAATTCTCCTGAAATATTTTATATCCAGTAGATTATGCGGAGGCTGGTGCTACCTTGATCTGTGCACATGATATCCAAACGAATTGGACGGGAATGTTTGGAGCAGTTGGTACTTTAGCTTGGAGACTATTCCATTTCTGGTTATCGCTGATTTAACAAGTTGTAAGGAAATTACTAAATTAACTAAACGTTTAGTACATTATAATGGTAAAGATGAGTAAATATGTAATATTTAGACATGTTATCTATATAGATTAAAAAAAAGGCCTTTAACAGCAGGAACTCTAAAGATTAATAGTTGTGTCTAGGAAATATATAAAAATAAATAAATAAATAAATAAACAAATAAATAAATAAATAAATAAATATATATATATATATATATATATATATATATATATATATATATATATATATATATATATATATATATATATATATATATATATATATATATATATATATATATATATATATATATATATATATATATATATAAGATTGCAATATAAGATGTATTTTATCTTGAATACAACAATATTATGGAAATCTTTTCGAACTGTATAAATGTCTTTACTGACAGAAACTGTCTTATATATGTGTATGTATAAGATAAAATAAATTAGGGGTGCTCCAACCTTGATGGGGGTCCTTTGCAAGGAGCCATTCATGTTTGGGCACCCGTAACATCAAAAAGTAACAAAAAAAAAAAAAAAACGGATATCACAGGGGTGCATTTGACTGATTTTTGATCTGAGTGAAAGCACTATAAGTCATTCATTCACAGAGAAAGACATTATCCGGTGGATGAGTCTCTCCCAGACAGAACCATGAGCTCATTTTTTTCCAGCTGTGCATCAGCAGCATCTGGGAATCTTGGCAACATGAATAATGCCTATCCTAAATAATGAGGAGAGAACTCTGGCAGAAATCATGGAATTCTCAATAACAGGTATAACCCATAAACCTTATAGGCTTACCTTAAACCCACCGTATGTCTGTCTGAAATGCATAATTATTACCTGCAGATTTCCAAAAAGGAATTTCTGGGGCACTGCATCCCATCCAGATCTTCCTGATTTCAGTGCAGCTGCGGTTGAGAGTTTTTTTTTTTTTGCCATCCTCCTTCCATCAGTTGCAGGATTCTCATATAACCATGAAGGACTCCTTCATATTATTTTGCAATGTGATTAGTGGGAGAGTGTGAAATATCACACACTTATCCACATCCTCCAGCCGACATGGAAATTTCAAGGTGTCTTTTTTTTCTGGCTCTGCTTTAGAGAGCTGATGATATCATTAACATCCAAAAGCCTTTTGTTCTCTTCTTTGCTTCTCAGTGAGCGGCCCATTATTCTGGTGATGCTGGGTATCTTTGCCAGTCCCTGAGGAGAGAGATGGACATTTGAAAAGAAAAGGAAAGTTAGTTAATACAGGTACAGCATATATAAATATTGTTTTAGATATGTGAGATTTTTATAAAACTTTATAGCCTTTAGCTGTCAGTCACAGACTGCAGCGTTGTAGTGGTTTGTGTATAAATGTGTTTATTTAACACAAACTAACTCCCTGTTCTCTAAAAATAGTACCAAGAGACAGAATGTAGGCTATATATAATTGCAGATGGCCTAAGACAGATATCTGCAGCACTCCATACTTTACTGAATTTAACCTTAATATTTACCTGTTGAAATAAAAAATGGTAACACTGAGATGGGTAGGATTTAAACCAAGGAAAACTACACATATTGAAAATAGCAGAGGTCCAAAGACGGAACCCTGTGATGCTCCATACTTTACAGAAATGAACTATAAAAAAAAAATCCTTTTGTGTGTGTGTATGTAAAAGGGGGTCCAACGCAGTACTAAATACTGTATATATTTGGTACTCCTTACTAATACTGGGTTGGACCCCCTTTTGCCTTCAAAACTGTTAATCCTTTTTGGCATAGATTCAACAAGGTACTGGAAATATTCAGAGATTATGGTCCATATTACACACACACACACACACACACACACACACACACACACTATACACACACTATAAAAAAATCCTGGTTGCCCTATTTTTTTTAAGCTGAATCAAATTAACCCTAACTTATAAAATTAAGTTAGAACATAAAACAGTATATATTTAATAAGTTGCAATGAATTAACAACATAGGCTGTTATGACTAATTGATCATATAGATTTTTCTACATATATAATATATATGGTAAATAGTATATATAGAGTATATAGTAGTACACACACACAATTTCATCAAAATATCTCCAACCTTAATAATAATTTGTAATAATGTCACCTTGCATTTATAAGGTTCTATCTGCGTTCTGAATGATTTTGAGATATTGAGCTCCAAAGTTTTTGCATTCCATATAGCAAACAGTATGTGTGTAACATTTCAGTTTTAAATAAAAAAAAATCTTAATGTAAACAACTAATAAAAAAAAACATCCAATAATGTTATTAAGTTGTCATTTAATAAGAATGTGTCAATAACTCAACTTTGACAAAAATGTCAGATAGAACCTTAAAATTCTAAGATGACGATAAGATGGCAAATAGAGGAAAAATTATATGTTATGTTTACGTTTTCCACCTCACCTGATTTATATAACCACATTACCTTGTTAAACAATGATAACCCGCATATTGACAGAACGCTCCAATTTTATTACTTGCAAACTAAATTAGCATGCACAGAAATAAAGCAACATTAACACATCGAGGTCATTAATTGCCAGAATCCTGTGTAATCTGTCAGACAGTGCCATGGGTGTGTGGTGCGTCTCCTTGGGTCAGTACCATGTCTTCGACAGTGGTGATATTACATGACCACTCCCCACCACATGATGTACTGATCCAGTGTGACCAATTTTCACCAACAAGTAATCCAATTCATTTTTTCAGTCAGAAATTCACAAAGAAACATAAAGCAATGTAGTCTTTTAGTTTTCATTTGAAAACATAATTTTTTTTAAGCCTTACACAGCTAAAAATAAATGCATCATCATAACGCCATCCTTAAGTCATTGCCAAGGAAAGTAAATAAAAGTAAATGTGAAAAAAAGTCAAATATTCTAATGCACAGATTGTGCTGTTATTCCTGTACAAAATGTTTTCATTCTTATTCCTGTCGTATAATAAACAGTTTTATTTTTTATGATATTTATTGCTTATTTTTTTGCTTTATATATATATGTGTAGTAAAGAGGCTGTATGGGTGCTGATATTACCTAAATATATCATGGCTATCAGCCAATCAGATTCGACATCCAGACAGAACTGTTGTGTCTATATATATATATATATATATATATATATATATATATATATATATATATATATATATATATATATATATATATATATATATATATACACACAGTATATATATATACACACACAGTATATATATATATATATATATATATATATATATATACACAGTATATATATATACTGTATATACTGTATATATATATATATATATATATATATATATATATATATATATATATATATACTGTATATACTGTATATATATATATATATATATATATATATATATATATATATATATATATATATATGTGTGTGTATGTGTATATATAGATGTGTATATATATATATGTGTATATATATATATGTGTGTGTGTGTGTGTGTATATATATATATATATATATATATATATATATATATATATATATATATATATATATATATATAATGGCACTCTATAGTTTACTGTCGTTAACCTATTGAAAAAGAAGGGTAACACTCTGATAGGTAATACTGCCAAGGCAGAGTGTACATCTATATCGAATGGTCATTTGAATTTTAGTATGACCCAGTGGATTACTTGTAAGCATAGTCACTTGTATCACAATGTACCTGTCCTTTTAACTAAATAGGATAAGTAAATAATTCAGTGTTTTGTGTACTGTTTACAGACAGTTACATATTTCTTGTTACATAATCAACTAGACATATGTTATCAGGTTACATTTCAAAAATATTTTAGTGTAAAAAGGTCATTTGAAATAATAATTCAGTTTTTTCTGTATTTTTGATTTAATAAACTGCCTCTGTAAACAGAAGCAGCTTCTTCCAAAACTTTTGAATCATATAAATGTTTTAGGATGGAAGTTTAGGGTAAACACTACCTTGTTTGCCCGACTCATCTTCCTTTTCCCCTCTCTCTCTCTCTCTCTTGCACACTCATCAACCCTTTGAAAATGAAAGAAAACATACATGGCCACATGAGGCGCTTTTCCTGGCACAATAAAATACCTGCTTCACTGCCAAATGCAATATTTCCCTATCCAGCTTACTCATACATGGTCAGACAAGTGATAATAGTGTTGAAGCCACCAGACTGCTGCTGGCTTAAAAGAGATAACAAGATGAGCATTTCAAACTTGAACCCTTTTTTTGTGAGCATCCACGCCGGTAAGCAGGAAACCTTTTAAGACTGGCCTGTTTGGCAGTGATTCAGAGAAGTGGCGCTGTGAGCACAGGGTGAACGAGGACAGAGAGAGGACGAATAAATGCTGTTTATAGAGATGCTTTTACATGTTTAACAATATTCCAACATTAACATGATTAAGACAGTACTCTGATTAGGAATGTGCTGTATTAACGGATATTTATGATTATCTTAAAGAGACAGTTAATCTAAAAATGAATGGTGTGTCATTATTTACTTACACTTAGTTCCGAATCTGCTTGTGAAATATATTCACAAAAGAAGATATTTTGAAGAATGGTGGAAACTGGAAATCATGGGTGGAAATATATGGCGATCTATTTTCCAACATTGTTCAAAATATTGTGTTTTATGTTCAAAAGGAGAGATACAACTCATAGAGATTTAAATCTACTTGACGGTAAAAAATTACTATTGAATTACAATTTTTTGTTGTGTTATAACTTTTAACAATAGCAGTGGTCAACAGTTCTGTGGCAAACAAACAAGCTTTTTGGCTTTAAAGAAAAATTTGGATCCCCTGTCGCCTTGGTATGACAAATAATTACCTCTACTTGAAGCTTTCATACCATGGTACCTTAACAAAGACGAACTGTGGAGGGAAAAACATGGAGTTCATGTCGAATGGCATGGTGTTGTGATAATAGTGTGTGTCCTTAATCAATATTTGTACTTCAGCACATTAAACGGCAACATGAAAAAATCTAAAAGCAACTCATGTAAACACCTCAATGATTGTTTTATTTAAAACAAGATAAATAATTAGATTTGATTTATTTAGATTGGATGTAAACATACCCAGTGATGGTTAAAACTTTCACAAGAAGCAATGAATAATTAAAGAGCCCCTATTATGTTTTTTTGAAAATTATCATTCATGCAGTGTGTAACAGCTCTAATTTAGTGGAAACATCCAGCTGAGGTTTAAATCTGAAAGTTCACAGTGTTTAAAATTATTGATTCTTTTGAGTCGACTCAGAGTCAGATGAATGATTCAACCTTTTTTTGTTCAGATCTTTTGTCTGAATGTGTCGGTTCCGGTAAAACCGGATTGATCATGACATGAAGGTTGCTATCACTGACAGATGGCTAGACTTGCGGCTGTGGGAAATAAAGGGTTAAAGTTTATTTTCATAACAATACCACAGTATATGTGCTTTGTTCCTGTTATTTTTCTGATGATTTATACTAGAGCTGAAGATCTTTGCACGAACCCGATGGGACCCGACGGGTTTGAGTGGGTTCGGGCTTAGTTTCTATAATTTTAGATGGGGTTGGGCTTGCTCTCCGGATTGCTTGGTAAATGAACAATCATTTGATGCATTTCGATTAGCGTGAGAAAGTAATCAAATCATTTGTTACAACATTAAAACACCAGACACAAGGTGAAACAAATGATAGAGAAGCCAAAAACAGCTAATTTTGCGTAGTGGGAATATGTACAGCAAGCTGACAGGGAAAATGACAAGGTCACTCGCTACCAGGGCTGGACTGGGGCAAAAAATCTGCCCTGGCATTTTGGGCCAGAGCGGCCCACTAAATTCAATCAAAATGCTATCTATCTATGCACGTCCAATATTTTTATCAACTCATATTCTATAAAACACAAAAGCCATATATATGAAATAAATAAATAAATACAAACTTTAATCTCAATTTAATTTCTGTATACTGTCCATAAAGATATTTGTTGAGTTCAAAAAAATACACTATTCATTTATTTATTTTTCTTCGCATAAGTCCCTTATTTATCAGGGGTTGCCGCAGTGGAATGAACTGCCAACTATTCCAGCATGTTTTATGCAGCAGATGCCTTTCCAGCCACAACCCAATATTGGAAATCACTCATACACACTCATTCACACACACTCATACACTACAGCCAATTTAGCTTATTCAATACACTATTCACTCAGCCTATATTCAATAATAAACATAACAAAAACTGCCTGCTAATGCATGGCTAAATCTTCAAAGGGAACCGTGTACTTTATAACCTTATTTACCTCAACCTGTTTGCTGTTTCACTATCTAAACAATGAAAACATAATATAAGTCAAATTTGTTTCATTTTGATATTATGATTAACAGACACCAAACAGCCTCGTGTAGCTGCATATTTATATGAGCATTATCTTCACTCTGCATATTTATAACAAAACAGGGCTTAAAAATAACTGTCTCCTTTCATTTCCATTGAAAAGAATGAACTTTACCCCGTCTCTTTTGCAGAATATCAGTTTTAATAATCAATAATGGCCATTATAACAGTATAACGTATATTAAATTTAAACGATAAAGGTAAGCAATCAGTCAATGTGCAGAATCAGTGTATGTGGTTACATAAATTAATATATTAGCTTATCTTTGCACTCAGCCAAAACTGAGAACAAGTGATTCAAAAGACATAAGAGTTGTTAGATAGAGACAACAAGATGAATTCAATATCACGTTTAACAACTACAGTATAGTGAGATGAGATCAGATCCAGCAGATGAACTGTCTGACATGCACTATACTCTCATCTGGGGTTTATGCTCACCCGCTGAACTACTGGCTGAAGGTCTTGGCAGAGAGTGTGTGGTCACGTGATTTGCGCTTTTAGCCGTGTACTAGAATGAACAGAGAACTTTTCAGAACCGCTAAATGAAACCCCGGTGTATTTCCCGCGATTTCTCTGCGCCTCCCTTGCGTTTCTTCTCTCTGACTCTCGACTATTTTGAAAAATACACACAGACGACGCACGCTCACACAGGGTCCAAAATAGGAGTTTGTGATTGGGCCAGCCCAATGTCAGTAAAGAAAAGAACCAATGGGCTGAAGAGTGTCACATGGGCCGGCCCGGTCTGTCTGGCCGGGAAAAAAAGCATCTACTTTCAGATAGTCACAGATCACAGGAGCGTCAATTAATAAGGCAGAAAAAAACGATAGGCTGCAAAGCCTTTTATGGGCTGATCAGATCATAAGACGATGATCAGCCCGGCCCAAAAAGTATGTCGGCCCACCGGGAAAGTGCCCGGTTTGCCAGATGGCCAGTCTGCCCCTGCTCGCTACATTGAAACCGCTGTCATGGAAAATGACATAGACGTTCTTGGCTGGTGAAAGATGAAGCACTTCTATACCAAAACTTTTGCCAGATCAGTAGTACTACTGTATGCTTACTGGCCAATAGCAGCAGCAGTGAAAGGGTGTTCAGTGCTGCTGGACGCACCATCAGTAAGTGCAGGACCGCGCTAACTCCATCTATGCGCCTCCACAAAAACACATAGCATAATCTTAGTGAGTAAAGTATTTTCAAATTATAACTAAAAATGTATCAAATCAAAAATCCATAATGTAGTCAGAGTACATAGGCTAATGTTGGCATTATTCTTGGCTTTAAAGCCGGATTGTGAAGAGAAGTGGTAAAACAAATCCCGCAGAGCCTTCATGTTAATTTCGTTATTGCCAAATACCCGTCATAATTTAGAATTTATTTAAATTTAATTTGTTAGGAAAGTCTTATTTTTATTGGTGTTTAGGGCAATTTAAAGGATAAGTTTATGTACCTAGGCCTATTTAGAGTGCTGAGATGTTACAATGTTACAGAGGACTTATTTTATTTCTTTGTTCCATCTTCTAAGTGGCCTATGGCTTTTGTTTTGTTAAAACATTTATATGACTCACATTTCTTATTTACTTACTGACTTATTTCTCGCCCATAATCTCAGTTGGACAACATCTTGAAATTTGCAGATGGCTACTTTTTAAAAGGCTTAAGCCTTTTCATGTCACACATCTAAGTTACAATGACAGTGAATATGTGGAATAAGTGGAACATGCAGTGAATCTTTATTTAATAGAATAAATATATTCAATCTAATTATTTAATCTTTATTTATTAGAAAAAATATATAAATAATAATTGAATAAATGGGGCGGCATGGTGGCTATGTGGTTAGCACTGTCGCCTCACAGCAAGGTCGATGGTTCAAGTCCCGTTCGAGTTTGCATGTTCTCCCTGTGTTTGTGTGGGATTCCTCTGGGTGCTCGGGTTTCCCCCCACAGTCCAAACACATGCGCTATAGGTGAATTGAATAAATATAAATTGCCCGAACCGCCAACTGTGAGGCGAATGTGCTGCCCGCTGCGCCACTGCGTTGCCCGCATTTTATTTATTTTTTATCTTTTATTTTATTTTATTCAACTAGATTTACATTAGGGCATAAGGTCTGTCTCATGTTGGTCTCAACTAATAATATATATATATATATATATATATATATATATATATATATATATATATATATATATATATATATATATATATATATTTATTTATTTATTTATTTTTATAAATTTAATTAATTAATTAATTTTTTTATTCAACTGGATTTAGATTGAGGCATAAGGTCTGTCTCATGTTGGTCTTAACAAATAATAATTAATTAAATTTTTTATTTATTTATTTTTTTATATTTTATTTTATATTATATTTTATTTTGTTTTATTTTATATGGATTGAGATTGAGGCAAAAGTTTCATTTTGGTCCCAATTAATTATAACTTATTTTAATTTTCTTTTTCCCTTATCATTTTATGCCAAAAGACAATGACAGACGTCAAATAAATAAAAAATCTCATTTCTCAATGCCAATGAAAAATCTCAGAATTCTGTTTTTAATTTGACACCATGTTAAACAGGCTTTCTTTTCAATTTGCAGCCACTGAACATAGGAAATCTTTTGTGCCGCCAATTAAATGAAGATTAAAAAGAATTAACAAACCACAGATCCTTATTCTTTTTCTCCAAACATGCCAGCCTTTTCAGAAATGTGACCATCTTTCAAAGCATTTCAGCTCTGCAACGACTACTTTACGTTTAGATTGAGAGGCTTTTTGTGGCGTCTGGGTTTGTTAATTCTAAATGGCACATTGACCAATTTACATATTATTCCCTCATCCATTTCAATCCTGGAGTTCAGCCAGCTTTGTTTTTTGTCTGTGACGTGAGCCGGTTTTCTCACCTGGGCCACCGGTGGAAAAGGCATCCATACACTATCTTTTTGTCTGGCTGTGATCAGATCTGTATTAATGAGCAGGTCTTCACCGTGGGACTTCCTCTTTAGTGAGTGACACTGAGATGAATAGCGCTGGTTTGAGAACAACAGGCGGCTGTCAAAGACAAACGAGAGAGCAGGCCACCGATGAGCCGCGCCAGACAGAGCGACTGGCTGCAGATTTGTCTCTCGCTTGAATATTTCACTGAGATTGATAGGCATGCATGTACGACGGGTTGAAACGCAGACACGGGGCGTCCCATGTGTGTACTGTATGTGTTCGAGAGAATGCTAGAAGGGGAAACAAAGCGAGGCAGCTGGATGAAGTCCACGGAAAACAAAATAGATTATTTACATTTTTGTTTTTAGGTTTGTTTTGTTTTTATTTTAACTCGTACTCGTTAGTTTTATTTTTTTCTTTTTTAATCTTTTTTGTGTTTTATTTTGTTTTGCTTCATTTTATTTTGTGTTGTTTTGTTTTGCTTTGTTTTATTTTATTTTGTGCTTTGTTTTATTTTATTTTATTCTGTTTTGCTTTCCTTTATTTTGCTTTTATTTTATTTATTTTGTGTTTAGATTTTTAATTTTTTTTGCTTTGCTTTGCTTTGCTTTTGCTTTATGTTTTGTTAATAACATGCGCTTTGTGGTTGTACCTAATATATATACAGTTGAAGTTAGAATTATTAGCCCCCTATTTATTTTTTCCCCCAGTTTCAGAGAGCAGATTTTCTCAACACATTTCTAAACATAATAGTTTTAATAACTCATCTCTAATAACTAATTTATTTTACCTTTGCCATGATGACAGTAAATAACATTTGAATAATAATAATATTTGACACTTCTATACAGCTTAGCTAGATTAATTAGGTTAACTGGGCAGGTTAGGCAAGTTAATGTATAAAGATGGTTTGTTTCGTAGTCTAATGAAAATAAAAATTGTTTAAAGAGGCTAATAAAAGAAGTAGATAACAAGAAGACTTTCTCCAGAAGACAAAATATTATCAGACATACTGTGAAAATTTTCTTGCTCTGTTAAACATCATTTGGAAAATATTTTAAAAAGAAAAAAAGACATCAAAGGGGGGCTAATAATTTTGACTTCAACTGTATATATAGTAATATTATTAATAATAATAGTCATGTTCTTTGGATTAATTCTTTAATTTAATCATATTTTATATTGATACAGTTTAGATCCTATTTCTATATAATCCTAAATAATAATAATAATAATAATAATAATAATAATAATAATAATAGTATTAGTATTAATAATTAGTCATGTTCTTTGGCAGAATTATTTTATTTTAGTTTAATCATATATTTAAACTCATGAATTTTAAGTCCTATTAAATTTTGTTTTGGTATAAGCATTGCCTCATATTGGTCACAGTAAATAATGATGACATTGCTTTGTTTAATTTAATTTAGTTTTTATTATATTATTTTATATTATATTATATCTTAATGTATTATATTTTATTATATTATATTTTATTTTATGTTATGAATAATGATGACATTCTCTTAGTAATTGTACCCCAAGGAGAGCTTTCATTTAGGTAGAAGCTTTGTGTCTTAATGGTCACAATTAATAATAATGACATTTAATATTCTATTAATTTATTAATAATGAGGACATGCTTTTAGTTATTGTACCTCAATGAAACAAAAAATATATTATTTGAATAAAATTTGTATAGAATTTTTTATTTTTTTATCATTTGAATATTAAATTAAATAATATATCATATATAAATATTATATAACTTTATTAATTTTTTTTACATTTGTTGTCATTTTGTAAATGATATTAGTCTTAGACTTATTTTTTTATATAACTGGTATTCATTGAGGTATTTGTCTCAATGGTCATAATTAATAATGATGACTTATATTTTATTTTCATTCATTCATTTTCTTTCGGCTTTGTCCTTTTATTCATCGGGGGCTGCCACAGTGGAATGAACCGACAACTTATCCAGAATGTTTTATGCTGGTGGATGCCCTTCCAGCAGCAACTCAGAACTGGGAAACACCCATACACTCACACCCACTCTCATACATTACAGCCAGTTTAGCTTACCCAGTTCATCTGTACCGCATAGTCTTTGGACAGTGGGGGAAACCTATGTTTTCTGTAGGAAATGCTCTACCAGCCGCAACCCAGTGGGAAATTTTATTTTATTTTATTATTATTATTATCATTTATTATTTAATTTTGTTTTATTTTATTTTAGACTTCAAGTTCTACCAATTTAAAAAAAAAAATCTATTTTATGTATTAATTTTTAGATCAGGCGTATTAAAAAAAGTTTCTAAAGACTGTAATAAAAGAGCTGTAATAAATGATGAAGCCCAGCATGAACCTACAGTCTGCAAGCCCAAACAGAGCATACTGTAGCTTTAAATGACAAAAGAGGTGCAAAACCAGCAGGCTCAATCTCCATCAAAACCATCCTGCTTTGCCTCACACCGCAAAACCTACCAACCAGGTTCCTCAAGGAAAAATAAAGACCCATAATTCCCCCTTTGAAAGTGCCAGTGCTCTTCATATTTCACTGAACACTGGACTGGATCGCATCACTGTACCGAACACGCGATGAGATGGTTTCAATTAGGACCAGTCACTAATCCACAAACGATGTGTATGAATAAATTCAGCATCATTCATTCACGCCTGACATGGCTTTGTTATAAATTCACGTGAATTATGACATCTCATGTTCCCCAATGGCAGTTTTGGCAGAACTTTCTAATTCATTGTTTATTTCAATGGATTGAGGGAGATGGATTCCAACTGCACACGTCTTTATGAACATGCAGAAGGCAGAGCGGGCTGCTAATGTTACTGAGAGAGAGAGTAAAAAGATATTTTAACATGTCCAACTGGTTTAAATATCCTCTTAGGATACTGGAATACTTAAACATTTTGCAAGCAGGTTTCTAGTATAGTCATACAACAGTTGTTTAGTATAATTAAACATGTTGCTAACATGTTTGTTGTATAAATTAGCCTGTTGTAATGCATATTAGCATGTTGCTAGCATTTTTCAGCATGAATCAACACTTACTCATGAACTAACAAACTGTTAGCATGTTGTTACTATGAATTTGTATACATAGCTTGTTGCTTGCTTGACATAGCAAATGAACAGCAATTCTTTTTTTGCAAACAATCCCTTTAAATAAATAAATATTTTTTGAAATGTTCAAAGTTTTGAAGTCATAAAAAGCTAAGTGCTAGTTATTTCACAAAAACCTAGGAAGTGTGGTAAGAAGTGTAGCATAAATTAGCATGTTGTTTATGCTATATGTTTTTAAAATAATGTCATTTTAGCAGGTGTTGTAGTATTGATTTAGATATAGCTAGGATAGAATAGCATGTTGCTAGCATGTCCC